>NC_135370.1:173872823-174061034 GCF_049243985.1 Paroedura picta
AGGGCTGCGTGTCTTCTGAAGTTCAGCAGCCAGGCAGCAAGACAAACCAGCCTCATTAGCATCCGGAATATCTTTGCTGAAAGCTGCGGTTCCAGCCCAAGCTAGAAGAAGAAGAAGAAGTAGAAGAAGTAGAAGAAGTAGAAGAAGTAGAAGAAGTAGAAGTAGAAGGAGAAGGAGAAGGAGAAGGAGAAGTTGGTTCTTATACGCCACTTTTCTCTACCCGAAGGAGGCTCAAAGTGGCTTCCAATCGCCTTCCCTTCCTCTCCCCAGAGAGAGCCCTGATATCACTGCTCGGTCAGAAGAGTTTTATCAGTGCTGTGATGAGCCCAAGGTCACCCAGCTGGCTGCATGCGGGGGAGTGCAGAATCGAACCCGGCATGCCAGATTAGATGTCCGCACACTACATCAAACTGCCCAAACATCTCAGTCCTTGGAAGCGAAGAAGGCTTACCCTCGATTCATATTTGAACGGGAGACCACCAAGAATGACCAGAGTCACAATGCAGAGGGAGGCCATGGCAAACCATCTCTGAAAATCTCTTGCATTGAAAATGCTACAGGGTAGTCATAAGTCAGCTGCAACTTGCTGGAACTTTCCGCCACCAACACCCCCCTCGGTCCTGGATTCCACCTGGTGGAATGAGCTCCCGGAAGAGCTAAGGGCCCTGTTGGAGATGAGTCAGTTCCGCAGGGCCTGCAAGATGGAGCTCTTCCGCCAGAGTAGAAGCTGCTGTTCTTTCCAGCTCCCGAAGCAGACGCTCTCCCACTGAACCACATCCCCCCCCCCCCCCGCATCGCCTAAGCAACTGCCAGGGTTGTTTGCCTTCAATTTGCCTGCAGTCAAACATTTGTTTTGCAAACAAACACAAAGGATTATGTATCCAAGTGTGGCCAACCAACTGATGGAAACACTAGCAAGGGACATCCCAGGCAACTGCGAACTAGAGATGGCTTGCCAATAGCTTTCTCTACACAGTCCTTATGATGGGCCGCCCACTTGCTTCCAGCAGAGATGAGATTTACCTCCATTTCCCCCCCCCCCACTTTACTGACTGAGCAGCCCTAGTAATGTGTCTTCTTCTTTGCTCTTGTTCTCCCAACCTCTCACAGTATGATATTTTGGCTATTGGTTCAGCCCAGGCACGCCAGGAGCCTTTTATTGAAACAAATAACATGCAAGGCATTTTGAAATTCAAAAATAACAGCATGTTTTATTTAACACTATTATTATTATTATTATTTTATTATCATTATTATTATCATCATTATTAGTAGTAGTAGTATACGATTTATTTCCCGCCACTCCCTACAGGCTTGTGGCGGGTAACCATAGTCTCAAAATCCCCCATTAAAACCCCCCATTAAAAGACTATAAAAATACCCAACACGGCGGAAAATACCACTCTCCCCTACCCGAACAAGGGCCACTTGCTTCCGAGAGAAGAGAAAGTTCAGGTGAAATCAGCGGTTGAAATTTTTGAGGAAAAACCAGGACGTGTGCAAACTTTAGTTCTTACGTTTCAAGCTAATGAGAATTTCTTCAGGTTTCCAGGGTAACTTAAATCTTTATGCTAAGAGGCTTTTGTTCCAGTGTTTCCCCCAAACACTTCAGTACGCTTCCTCTGAATATTGCATAACTCTTTTGGCTTCCAGAAGACTGGTATGCTCTCGAAACACCAGTACTCATCCTGAGTCTTAATCTAAGATGTCATAGTCCCATTGTATACGGCACTGGTCAGACCACACCTGGAGTACTGTGTGCAGTTCTGGAGGCCTCACTTCAAGAAGGACGTAGATAAAATTGAAAGGGTACAGAGGAGAGCGACAAGGATGATCTGGGGCCAAGGGACCAAGCCCTATGAAGATAGGTTGAGGGACTTGGGAATGTTCAGCCTGGAGAAAAGGAGGTTGAGAGGGGACATGATAGCCCTCTTTAAGTATTTGAAAGGTTGTCACTTGGAGGAGGGCAGAATGCTGTTTCTGTTGGCTGCAGAGGAAAGGACACACAGTAATGGGTTTAAACTACAAGTCCAACGATATAGGCTAGATATCAGGGAAAAAATTTTAACAGTCAGAGTAGTTCAGCAGTGGAATAGGCTGCCTAAGGAGGTGGTGAGCTCCCCCTCACTGGCAGTCTTCAAGCAAAGGTTGGATACACACTTTTCTTGGATGCTTTAGGATGCTTAGGGCTGATCCTGTGTTGAGTAGGGGGTTGGACTAGATGGCCTGTATGGCCCCTTCCAACTCTTCTATGATTCTATGATCTAACTCTGAAGGTCTCTTAGGTCAGTTTCTAACCACACCAGGCCAGGGATGTTTCATTCTTTTTGTTTTAAAAGAAACTATAGAGAACTGAAGCGGTACGCTAATCGATAGCAGTGCTGACAGAATAGGGCAAATGGGTCATCTGCTGAAGGCTGGCAGAATGACTGGCCAATTGTCCTGCTCCACCAAAAAATGCGCTTGTATCTGCTGAACGAGGTGACAGCCAGAAAGATAAGGACGTGGCACTGACAAATGGTGGGGAGGGGGGGGGGTCTGGACCGCAGCACTCCAAGGGCTGATACCCTCTGTCCTTCTTCATCAAATAAGGAGGCCAAGTGGCTTTTTGTAGCCTTGGCCACCAGCCGCTCGCAGGTCTCCATCTCTGCTGTTTAGTCGGGGTTTAATACGATACGATAACATTTATTGTATACAGTCAAAGGCCATTACAAAGCACAATTAAAACAATATGGTCCAAAGACGAATAAAACAAGATTTCTCCAATATGGCGTACATAAAATTGTAAACATGGGCTACTGAGTTACAATAAGAGGGGGGGAAATGGTGTATCAAGGCGGAGGCTCTTGTAAAGATGTATGGCTTGGATCTTCCTGGCAGCCAGAGCGAAAAGTGCCACCCTATATGAGATATAAGAGCCTCTTGTGGCGCAGAGTGGTAAGGCAGCAGACATGCAACCTGAAAGCTCTGCCCATGAGGCTGGGAGTTCGATCCCAGCAGCCGGCTCAAGGTTGACTCAGCCTTCCATCCTTCCGAGGTCGGTAAAATGAGTACCCAGCTTGCTGGGGGGTAAATGGTAATGACTGGGGAAGGCACTGGCAAACCACCCCATATTGAGTCTGCCAAGAAAACGCTGGAGGGCGTCACCCCAAGGGTCAGACATGACCTGGTGCTTGCATAGGGGATACCTTTACCTTTTATATGAGACTAGAAATAAAGCCCATTTATAAAAAATGGGCAGACGTTGGGCTTGGGGCGAGGCCTCCGTACCTGGGAGGCTGTTGGGCCGCTGTCGGGGGCGGGCTGCGAAGCGGCGCAGCGTGGAGTTGTGGTGGCGCAGATGATGGGGAAGGGAAGGAGGGCTCCTGTAGAGTCCGCGCCTGCGTGTTGTAGGCGAGGGCGGGAGGCGGGGTATCTGGCAGAGGAACCAGGCATGCGCGTGAGTCCGCGCATGCCTGGTTCATTCGGGTGCGTTGCTGGCCGGCGAGCTGGCCACGCTGGCTGGCAGCGTGGCTGGGAGGCCGAAGGGAAGAGAGGGACAGGGATCAGGAGAATCGGTAGAAGGTGAGTGCGGATCGGGGAGCAGGGAGCGGGCGGGGAAGGGTCAGTTGTTGTGGGGGTTGGAAGCGCGGGGTGTGGGGAGGGTTGGCGGGCGGCGGGTGGGTGGCGGAGTGTGTGTGTGTGTGTGGGGAAGCGGGGTTGTGTTGGGAAGGGGTCTGGGGAGGGTTTGGGGGGTTAGCGGGCAGCGGGTGGGTGTTGGAGTGTGGCTGGGCAGGTTTGTTTGTATCGGGGAGCGGCGGCGGGTCAGGACGGGGTGTGGGGAGGGTTGGCGGGCGGCGGGTGGAGTGTGTGTGTGTGTGTGTGTGTGTGTGTGTGTGTCGGGAAGCGGCGTTGTGTTGGGAAGGGGTCTGGGGAGGGTTTGGGGGGTTAGCGGGTGGCGGCTGGGCGTGGGAGTGTGTGCGTGGGGGGGGGTCTTGTCTTCTGGGCGGGAAGGTAGGTGGGGATGGAGCAGGGGGGGCGTAGGACTGAGCTATTAGCGTGGTGTTGGGGGGTGGCGGGAAAGGAGCAGGGACGCCGCGTCTTTGACGCGGCATCCCTGCTCCTTTCCCGAGGGCATTGGGAAGGAGTCCCTGGTGGGCGAGGCGGTGGGAATCGGCTGATGGGGAGGCGCGCTTTGCGCGCCTCCCCATCAGCCGCTTGGGCCAAGAGTGGCACTTGCAGCGGCGGATCAGGAGCCGCTTTGCGGCTCCTGATTCGCCGCTACAAGAGTTTTTATCACGGACAGAGCCCGCCCTAACTCCTCCCCAGTAGCCCTTAGGGCTTTATTTTATCCGCTCCGCAGGAGCGGTTAAAGATATAGGGGTCGACATCTGATAACAGAGAGGTGACTTTGTAAAAATCAGAAATAGGGTGTGAGTTGGGTACTAACTTGGCAAGGAATTTGCCCCTGGATTTGGAGTGATTAATAGAGTATTTGTCAGGAAACAAAAATGGCTTTGATATGGCCAGTGATGCCCAGTGATGTCACTTCTTCTTCACGGCCAGAGCTCTAAAAATGTTGAACCACAAACATTCACCAAGGGTAGCTTTGCTCTGCCCTGACCTGGATAGACCAGGCTAGCCTGATCGCCTCAGATTTTGGAAAGTAAGCAGAGTTATATTATATTTATATTTATTATATTTATAAACCGCCCTCCCCGGGCGGCAAAGGTTGGCAATGGTTGGTACTTGGATGGGAAACCATGGAGGAAGTCCAGGGTCATGACGTAGAAGCAAGCAACAGCAAACCACATCTGTTTGTCTCTTGTGTTGAAAACCCTACGTTGGGTGGTTGTGACTTGGTAGCTCTTTCCAGCATCACCGGCTTTTCTCATGCATGGTATAGAAGAAGAGGAAGAAGAGGAGGAGGAAGAGGAAGAAGAGGAGGAGGAAGAGGAAGAAGAGGAGGAGGAAGAGGAGGAGGAAGAGGAAGAGGAGGAAGAGGAAGAAGGGGAGGAGGAAGAGGAAGAAGAGGAGGAAGAGGAAGAAGAAGAGGAGGAGGAAGACGAAAACGAAAACAAAGATGAAGAAAGTTGATTTGTATACCCCGCTATTCTCTACCTGAAGTAGTCTCAAAGCAACTTACAGTCGCCCTTCCTTTCCTCTCCCCACAATAGTCACCTTGTGAGGTTGGTGGGGTGGAGAGAGCTCTGAGAGAACTATCACTAGCCTGAGGCCACCCAGCAGGCTTCAAGTGGATGGGAGGGGGAAGTCAAACCCAGCTCGCCAGATCAGAGTCCACAGGTCATCATACTACCACTACACCACGCTGGTACATGCTGGGAGGGGGGAAATTATCCAGTTTGCCCATCATTTCAAAAGTGGGGAGAATTCACAAAAACAAGCCGACCTCCTACTGGTTCCTTTGGCTCCAGACAAAGACACTTCCATAACCGCAATATGCAGAGACAAACTTGTGTCTGACATACATACATATGAAGTTCTAATGAATCAGCTCTCTGGAGTCTCAGACTGAGGTCTTTCACATCACCTATTGCCTGGTCGTTTCAACTGGAGATGCCTGGAATTGGATTTGGGACCTTCTGCATGCCAGCTGAGAATGTTCTGCTAAGCCACAGCCCCGCCCCACATCCCAGGTGTGCCCTCAACAAGAAGCTGAGGTCAATCTGCTCCCTGAAAAGTACAGCTGTCTCATGAACACCTTTGCAAACACACATTTGTTACATTTACACTGATGTTTTAGATGGGATCCAGCACTCAACGCTTGGTGTTTTCCATTCCATGCACTCTGATGCTCTCTTCCACTGGGAGGCCCTAATCTTCAGCTAATCCAACACGGTTAACATGACAGGGGTAGATCATGTCATGGGAGGAAATCTTCATTGGGTGCTAGTTAGTTTCTGAACTACATTCAGTGTAAGAAGGTAAGAGAAGCCATGTGGGATCAGGTCACATGGTGGCCAACACCCAGGTGCCATCTGGAGGTCCACAAACAGGTCCAAAGCTCCAGAAGCCCACCCCTTTCTCTACCCGCAAAGGACCAAGAACTCAGAGCATCACTGCTCCAGTCATAAGATCATAAGAGAAGCCAATCTGGGTCAGGCCAATGGCCCATCCAGTCCGACACTCTGTATCACACAGTGGCCCAAACCCAGGTGCCATCAGGAGGTCCACCAGCAGAGACAGAACTCCAAATTCCTCCCATAGTTGCCTCTCCAAGCACCAAGAATACAGAGCATCACTGCCCCAGACATAAGAGAAGACATGTTGGATCATCCAATGGACCATCCAGTCCCCCACTATGTCACACAGTGGCCAAAGCCCAGGTGCCATCAGGAGGTCCACCAGCAGGGTCCTGATCTTTAAAAGCCAAATAGGTTTTGAATATACAGTTCAACATGAGGTTCCCTAGCACATCCCTGGTTTGTTGCAAATGAGATTGGCATATGTAAGGAATAGATCTTTGGTTCTCATTATGAAGACTCCTTCTGCATTCAAAAGGAGTGAAGACAACTTCGTGACCCTACAGCTTCTGGGGAAAGGGCAGTCAGTTCTTGCATTTTCTGCCACCTGTGCTGATTTAATTACTCTGCACGGATACTTTTCCCATGTGAATATTATACCGTTTACTATAGCTTACAGCTTGAGATTTTTATTCTTTTACTGCTGCAGCTTGCTGCTTTCAAGTTACGTCGAGAGGTGGCCCAGAAAGATGAACATCAATAAAATGGATCACGAAGTCCAACAGCTTAGCTCACCCGGCTGCCATCAGAATAAGTCCGACAGGAATCAATTTGCATCTATCACCAGCTATGCAATGATATTTCGACCAGCACTACAGCTGGCCCTATTAATTTTAGCCATGGTTGTGTATTCCCCCACAAGATTAAACAAATATAAACGCATGGCATGTTACACTGAAAAATCGGAACTCTTATAATACAGGAAAATACATGCATTTATTTTAAAAGAAGGTGAAAAACACTATGTTCTATCAAATAGTGAAAAGGACGCTATTTCTATCCAAGCCGATATGCTGTTTTACAAACTGTTTTTGATTACACCAGCCTTTTCCCACCCTTTGACCACAGAGGAACCCCTGAAATAATTGTTCAGATTTCAAGGAACCCCAAAAGTGATGTCAGTTGGCTAGGGGGTGGTAGGATACAGTGGGTGAGTGATAGGGTTGTGTGTGTCCTGTATAGTGCAGGGGGTTGGACTAGATGACCCAGGAGGTCCCTTCCAATTCTAGGATTCTATGATTCTATGAGGCCTTTTTGTGTTTTTCACCTTAAAAAAATGAATATGTGTATTTTCATATATTATAATGTCCCTAACTTTTCAGCGTGAGACACTCAGAACACCTGGCCACACGCTTTTAACCGTTTAACCCTTCTGGTTCCTCGACTCTGTTTTTTGGCGGGTTAAGTATTTTCTCCTCTTTATTTTGCTCATTCATCCCCCACCTCATATCAGACTATTCCGGAGCTCAATAGTCTTTCAAAGCCTAGCTGCTTCTCCTCGGTGATTCATGAAAAAAGGCGTCCTTTATGTCCAAAGGGCGGGTGAATGGACTCATTGTGTCCGCCCATTTTAATAAGGCTCAAAATGACCTTTGGTTGGTCTCGCCCTCGTCGAGGTCTGCAGCATGAACTGACCCAAAAGAAAGGCATTGTGTCCTTCATTTACTCCCAGGCAGGCTGAGTGCCGAAACCGTGCTGTCTCCATTCGAGACTAGAACCAGCAACTATGAGTTTTAAAAATACAATTGGCAAAAATTCGTATTGTTTTCTTTTCTTTTGGAGGTTACTTCTGTTGAAGGGCTGTCTGTGCAGCTCTTGACGTCTGATTTCCTCCCCAAGTGCTGTGAGTCATGAATTGCCCAATTATAATGATACGACTCACAAGGGTGGGTTTAAATTACAGGGGCGGAGATATCGTCAGCAAGGTATTGGGAAAAGACATGTTCCTAACGCAATGGGGGAACCCACCCCTAGAGATGTGGAGGGTACTTCCTTGAAAGAGATGTTTAAGTGGGGGTCAGATGATTATTTCTGAGCCAGTTTGGTGTAGTGGTTAGGAGTGCGGACTTCTAATCTGGCATGCCAGGTTCGATTCTGCACTCCTCCACATGCAACCAGCTGGGTGACCTTGGGCTCGCCACGGCACTGATAAAACTGTTCTGACTGAGCAGTGATATCAGGGCTCTATCAGCCTCACCCACCTCACAGGATGTCTGTTGTGGGGAGAGGAAAGGGAAGGCGACTGTAAGCCGCTTTGAGCCTCCTTCAGGTAGGGAAAAGCGGCATATAAGAACCAACTCTTCTTCTTCTTCTTCTATTTGCCAGGGGTGGTTTAGTTCTCAGGGGTCCCCAACGCGGCGCCCATGAGCATCACAGCACCCTGGGTGCCATCTTTGCTGGCACCCACCAGGTGTTTTTAGGAATTGGGCAGTAGTGCTTTTGCCCAGCAAGAATTTATTGGCTGGGCAGACTTTGCACCTCCTTTCATGAAATCCTGGGGTTTCTTGAGAGCCCTAGAAGGATTTCCCAAATGGGTAGAAGTTAATTCATTTTTAATGTATTTTTAATGTGTTTAACATTTAGCGGGTGATACGACCTTACGTGGTCACGTCGACCTACCCCACCCTCCCAAAATGGCCAAGGATGGGAAAGGAGGGGGTGGGAAAGGGAAGGGGGTCTTAGGTGGTGCATACACAGCTATGCTTCCCAAACACATTCTGCACAATCGTGCCACTTTTAGGGTTTCTCAAAGCCTGAAGAATGTTCCGGAGCTTTCTGAACAATAAAAATAATTGAGAAACAGCCCTATAAGATGTGCCGGGCTGACAGAGAGTAAACTGGATCCCAGTCCCCCCCTTTGTGGCAGGAAGTGGGATTTGAACACAGGTTCTCCAGGTCATAATCTCACATTCTGGCCACTACACCTCACTGCCTCATATTCCTGGATGTTGTCTGTACCCCTATTTATGCTCAATTTGCCACAGCTCAGCAGTCTGCAACTTTCTGCCTTACGACTTGCCAGTGAGCACTGGTGCATGTGCGCATTAATTAAACCATAATGCCCCAGTTGGGATCTGGATAAGACCTGGCCACATTCACATGCTTTTCACAAGGTGCTTTAACATGAGCACATGCGCACTGATGAGTTAAGATACCCGGGCAAAGAGTTACCAGGATGCAAGCGTGTGATCACATTAAGATTCCCTTTTTACTCCGGCGTAACCAATGTCGGAATGAGCCTCTTGTGGCGCAGAGTGGTAAGGCAGCAGACATGCAGTCTGAAAGCTCTGCCCATGAGGCTGGGAGTTCAATTCCAGCAGCCGGCTCAAGGTTGACTCAGCCTTCCATCCTTCCGAGGTCGCTAAAATGAGTACCCAGCTTGCTGGGGGGTAAAACGGTAATGACTGGGGAAGGCACTGGCAAACCACCCCGTATTGAGTCTGCCATGAAAACGCTAGAGGGCGTCACCCCAAGGGTCAGACATGATCTGGTGCTTGCACGGGGGATACCTTTACCTTTAACCAATGTCAGATATGCACATGAAACAAAACCTGCGGCAAGCTATCGCTGTGACAACTCGATGACTATTTTAACAGTTCAAAGTAATTTAATTCTCCAAATTAAACTAGAAGTAAAGCAGGATGAAGGGGGGGGCAGAGTGAAACACAGAGGAAGAACAGAATGGAGTGGGGAGAAATTCAACCGTTCCCTCCTCTTAAATCATTTGCACAACGCTAGATATCCTGATTGGGCGAGAGGGATCTGTGAACAGAACACTCTCCCATGCCATAAAAAACAGCCTCTTGTATTTACTGATGACACATGCTTTGCACACCTGGGGGAGTGTCTCCCTATGCCAAGGACCTCCAGTCCACACCCGTTGATTTCAAATTACCTAAAGTGGAATCACTCCACATCAGATTGCACTGCGACACACAGCTCTGCGTTTCACTCCTCGCTCTAAGGGGAGCCCGTGCAAAGCAGTGGGTGCCCTCCGCAGTCAGCCGTCCTATTTAAAACCGTGTTGAATCAGCAGCCGATCACACCGGTTAAATAGGTTAAGAAGGGGAATTACGCTCAGGGGACGGCGCACAAATTGGATCAGCAGGCGTGGAAGGAAAATCCTGCCCGGGCTTGTTCCGTGAGAGTTGGCACCTGCCACCCCCTCCGTCCCCTGCTGGCTGCCCACCCGTGCATTCCCAGCCAGAACATCCCGGGGAGCACAATGAAGCAGGGGAATGATTGGGGTGGGGAGAGGGAGATGCCAACGCTCGCTCCTCGCCAATTAGGCCAGCAGCTTTGTGGCTACCGGAGGCGAAGTGCCACAAGTCTGGCTGAGTCCTGGTTCGTGGAACTGCCAGTTTCAGTCCACGCAAGGCAGCCCACCAGCAGCCACCTGGGTGCACCTGGCTGCAATGTTGGAACCTCAGGAGTTTCTGTGGCCTCAGCCCCAAGAACAGGCAATAAGGCTACCATCCCAAGAACACCACCAAGAATCATGGAGTTGGAAGGGATCTCCTGGGTGATCTAGTCCAATCCCCTGCACTATGCAGGACACTCACAACCCTCTCGCTTGTCCACTGCCACCTGCCACCCCCTTGAACCTTCACAGAATCAGCCGTCAGATGGCTCTCCAGCCTCTGTTTAAAAATCTCCAAAGATGGAGAACCCACCACCTCCCGAGGAAGCCTGTTCCACTGAGGAACCGCTCTAACTGTCAGGAACTTCTTCCGGATGTTTAGACGGAATTTATTTTGAATTAATTTCATCCTATTGGTTCTGGTCCATCCCTCCGGGGCAAGAGAGAACAACTCTGCTCCATCCTCTACAGCAGGGGTAGTCAACCTGTGGTCCTCCAGATGTTCATGGACTATAATTCCCATGAGCCCCTGCCAGCATTTGCTGGCAGGGGATCATGGGAATTGTTGTCCATGAACATCTGGAGGACCACAGGTTGATTACCCCTGCTGTACAGGGCAGCCTTTCAAATACTTGAAGATGGCTATCAGACCCCCTCTCAGTCGCCTCCTCTCCAGGCTAAACAGACCAAGCTCCCCCAACCTTTTCACATAAATCTTGGTCTCCCCCTCACTGACCGTCTTCAAGCAGAGGCTGGACAGACCTCTATCCTGGATGTTTGAGGCTGCTGGCAGTGGCTCAAGGGAATTGCAGCCCATGGACTGATCCATGGGCTGATCCTGCGTTGAGCAGGGGGTTGGACTAGACGGCCTGTATGGCCCCTTCCAACTCTATGATTCTATGATTCTATGACATCTGGAGGACCACAGGTTGACTACCCCTGATCTAGATGTTCAGTCTGAGAATTCCTTTCCTCTTTGAGGTACAGAGGAACATTTGGCGATTTTAGCCACACCTGCAGTGGTACCACCCAGCTCTTGGCAGCCCTGCAGAAGAATGAGTCTTGGCTAGACTCTCCCATTGCTTGAGCCTGTTGCATAGCAGCTGGCAGTATATAGAAACAAAGCCATGAATCACGGTGGAATTTGTTACCTGTCTGTTTCCCCACCGCTGGCACCTATCGGTTTGTTTCAACTGAAGGAGGGGGGAGGGGCAGCAGGGCTGGGAAGGCAACTGTACCTGGAGCAAGTTTCCTTTCTAAAAAAAATTTGTTTAAATCTCAGCAACAGAGCTATACACAAAAAGCAGCCCTGTAGAAAAGAAGTGATCTCTATAAGCATGAACGCTATCTGGTCTTACAAATGGATACAGCTTGGGAAGAGGGTGATTGAAAGAGGAAATTTAAAAAGAGGGAAGAAAAATAAGAGTCTCACTGGATCAGACCAGTGGACAATATAGTCCAGCCTCCTGTCTCACACAGGGGCCAGCCAGTTCCTCTGGAGGGCCAGCAACAGGGCAGAGAGGCCGAGGCCTTCCTAAGGACATCAGGAGAGCCCTGCTGGGTCAGACCAGGGGTCCATCTAGTCCAGCCTCCTGTCTCACACAGGGGCCAGCCAGTTCCTCTGGAGGGCCAACAACAGGGCAGAGAGGACGAGGCCTTCCTAAGGACATCAGGGGAGCCCTGCTGGGTCAGACCAGGGGTCCCTCCAGTCCAGCCTCCTCTCTCACACAGGGGCCAGCCAGTTCCTCTGGAGGGCCAGCAACAGGGCAGAGAGGCCGAGGCCTTCCTAAGAACATCAGAGGAGCCCTGCTGGGTCAGACCAGGGGTCCATCTAGTCCAGCCTCCTCTCTCACACAGGGGCCAGCCAGTTCCTCTGGAGGGCCAGCAACAGGGCAGAGAGGCCGAGGCCTTCCTAAGGACATCAGGAGAGCCCTGCTGGGTCAGACCAGGGATCCATCTAGTCCAGCCTCCTCTCTCACACAGGGGCCAGCCAGTTCCTCTGGAGGGCCAGCAACAGGGCAGAGAGGCCGAGGCCTTCCTAAGAACATCAGAGGAGCCCTGCTGGGTCAGACCAGGGGTCCCTCCAGTCCAGCCTCCTGTCTCACACAGGGGCCAGCCAGTTCCTCTGGAGGGCCAACAACAAGGCAGAGAGGCCGAGGCCTTCCTAAGGACATCAGAAGAGCCCTGCTGGGTCAGACCAGGGGTCCATCCAGTCCAGCCTCTTGTCTCACACAGGGGCCAGCCAGTTCCTCTGGAGGGCCAGCAACAGGGCAGAGAGGCCGAGGCCTTCCTAAGAACATCAGAAGAGCCCTGCTGGGTCAGACCAGGGGTCCCTCCAGTCCAGCCTCCTGTCTCACACAGGGGCCAGCCAGTTCCTCTGGAGGGCCAACAACAAGGCAGAGAGGCCGAGGCCTTCCTAAGAACAGCAGAAGAGCCCTGCTGGATCAGACCAGGGGTCCCTCCAGTCCAGCCTCCTGTCTCACGCAGGGGCCAGCCAGTTCCTCTGGAGGGCCAGCAACAGGGCAGAGAGGCCGAGGCCTTCCTAAGGACATCAGGAGAGCCCTGCTAGATCAGACCAGGGGTCCCTCCAGTCCAGCCTCCTGTCTCACACAGGGGCCAGCCAGTTCCTCTGGAGGGCCAACAACAAGGCAGAGAGGCCGAGGCCTTCCTAAGGACATCAGGAGAGTCCTGCTGGGTCAGACCAGGGGTCCATCCAGTCCAGCCTCCTGTCTCACACAGGGGCCAGCCAGTTCCTCTGGAGGGCCAACAACAGGGCAGAGAGACAGAGGCCTTCCTAAGAACATCAGGAGAGCCCTGCTGGGTCAGACCAGGGGTCCATCCACTCCAGCCTCCTGTCTCACACAGTGGCCAACCAGTTCCTCTGGAGGAACAACAACAGGGCAGAGAGGCCGAGGCCTTCCTAAGAGCATCAGGAGAGCCCTGCTGGGTCAGACCAGGGGTCCATCCAGACCAGCCTCCTGTCTCACACAGGGGCCAGCCAGTTCCTCTGGAGGGCCAACAACAGGGCAGAGAGGCCGAGGCCTTCCTAAGAACATCAGGAGAGCCCTGCTGGGTCAGACCAGGGGTCCATCCAGACCAGCCTCCTGTCTCACACAGGGGCCAGCCAGTTCCTCTGGAGGGCCAACAACAGGGCAGAGAGGCCGAGTCCTTCCTAAGAACATCAAAAGAGCCCTGCTGGGTCAGACCAGGGGTCCATCCAGACCAGCCTCCTGTCTCACACAGGGGCCAGCCAGTTCCTCTGGAGGGCCAGCAACAGGGCAGAGAGGCCGAGGCCCTCATTGGAACCTAAGAAGAGCCCTGCTGAGATCAGTCCAGTGCTTAGGCCAGCATCATACATTCATATTCAGGGAAAACGGTGAGTGGGGGGGGGGGGCAGGGAGGGATGTGTCAGTGCTTGGCTCTCTCTTGCATGCCCAGGGAAATGCCAATTGCCACTCTGTGGTCAGAAGGCGAATTTCGTTTGGGCTAGTCTGGCCAGGGATTCTGGTTTTCGGGGTGGGGGGAGTCATCTGGGCACGAAAGTGGGGTCACTGTGGATGGGCAGGTTGTTATGAGCTTCCGGCATTCTGCAGGGGGTTGGACTAGATGGCCTTCGAGGTCCCTTCCATGATTCTACGATTCTATTCTAAGATTCCCTTCTCAGCAAGTGGCAAAATACAGTCGAAAATGCTGCCACAACAGTGGAAAACAGAGTGGAAAATTACAAACACAACAGAGGAAAAACTGTCTAATGCAGGACCATTTTAGATGCAATCAACAAACTCACTTGCTGTCTTTTTGTCCAAGGATGTTTTAAGTTTTGTGCTGGATCCTATTGACGTCTAATCTCCAATTTGGGGGATGTTTTTGAGTGTGTAAACCTTTCCAGTGCATTCCTTCCTGCCCGAACAAGAGGTTCACCCTGCTGGCAAAACAACCTCCTTGGCATTTTCACAAGAGTAGGTAAAGGGCGTGGGAGGAGGCCAGAAGCAGGCTGCCTCAATTTGAATTTTTAAAATAAGAAAAAACTCCGGCCATTTGGGTGATCTTTAAAAGAATGACAAAATAGAAATAAAAACAAGAAGAATTAAGACCAGCCCATTGGCCGGAGTTTTTTCTTATTTTCTGGACCAGCAATTCGACTGGGCTTCTTTGCTCCATTTGTCTCGCTGGCAGCCAGCGACTTAGAACGCTGCCCAATAAGGGACGTTCCCTTGACAATGGCTTCTACCAACAACAGGAAGAAAAACAGGAGGAAACGGTAAGTAATTCCAGACCTCAAGAAGAAGGAGGCAGTGTTTTTGCAGCGTGGACAAGTGAGCTACACAAAATATATTTATTTCATTCATTCATGCCCAGTGGAGACCTACTGCAGCTTCTACTGGCCTCCTCTTCTCCTCCAGTTTTATCCATCCAGTGTGGGGCAGGTTCGGAGGAGAGTATGGGTCTACCCCACAGTCACCCAGCAAGCTTCCAGAGCAGGTTTGGGATCCAAGCTAGGGTACTGACCACAGCTGCCTTCTACTGGATCGGACCATTGGTCCTTCAAGAGCAGTCTTATCTACTCAGATTTTGTTAGTCTTCAAGGTTAGTCTTTGTTAGTCTTCCTGGACTCTGGCTCTTTGCTCCTGCCGCTGCAGACAGACCCATCGTAATTATTTTATTTTTTTATTTACATTTCAATTTGTATCCCGCCACTCCCAGGCAAAGGCTAGTGGCGGGTAACAATAATTGGCCCAACATTAAAATCCCCTAAAACAACCCAAAACCCCTTTAGGAGCAAGAATTTCTACTTCCCCTCGGCTCAACGGACCTTTTTAAGAAAACAGTGCTTCAGGGGATGAGGGGGGGCGATGGACTGGGTAACCAGCGTGGGGGCCCAGATCTACTAGCACTGGCCTCAACCAAAGACCTGGCGGAAGAGCTCCGTCTTGCAGGCCCTGCGGAACTGAGAAAGTTCCGTTAAGGCCCTCGGCTCTCCTGGGAACTCATTCCACCAGGTCCAGGCCAGGGACGCAAAGGCCCTGGCCCTGGTTGAGGCCGGGCACAGTTCCTTCAAATTGGGGATCTCCAACAAATTCATACCCAAAGAGTGCAGTTCCCTGCAGAGGAGAATAAGGAGATAGGTGGTCCCGCAGATATCAGCACCCCAGGCCACGGATGGCCTTGAAGGTTAACAGCAAAACCTTGAACTTGATCTGGGCCACAGCCAGCACCCAATTCACCTGCCTCAGCACAGGCAGGATGTGGGCCCTCCAAGGTGTCTTGGGAGTGAACAGCAGTCGCATAGGCTGCCTAAGAGGTGGTGAGCTCCCCCTCACTGGCAGTCTTCAAGCAAAGGTTGGATACACACTTTTCTTGGATGCTTTAGGATGCTTTGGGCTGACCCTGCGTTGAGCAGGGGGTTGGACTAGATGGCCTGTATGGCCCCTTCCAACTCTATGATTCTATGATTCTATGGCCTGTATGGCCCCTTCCAACTCTATGATTCTGTGATTCTATGAACAGCAGCTCACGAAAACTCCTTGGCTGCCACTGACTTTGTGACTTGTGAAGGTGCTCCTGGACTCTGGCAGTTTTCTCGTGCTACAGACAAACTAACACTGCTACCCACCTTGCATGATGGGGGCTCATGGGAATTGCAGTCCGTGGACATCTGGAGAGCCACATTTTGGCCACCCTGTTATAGAGGCTTCGTGTTCCACGAATTACAACACTGGGTTAAATCGAGGCACAAAACCTACCTTGCAGTGAATAGTGGAGATCGTCAATGTCGGAGGAGAGCTGCTCTTCGGCTGTCGGAGATATTTCCGGAGAAGCCATCTTGCTCAGCTCTACGGTGTCTGCAAGTTCATTTCAACCGCCAAACTGGAAAAGGGGGTAAAAAAAAAGAAGGGGGGGCTTAGCAGATGGGATTGCACACTCAAAACAGGCGCTAGGTTTTGTTTTTTGAAGAAGAAGAAGAAGAAGAAGAAGAAGAAGAAGAAGAAGAAGAAGAAGAAGAAGAAGAAGAAGAAGAGTTGGTTCTTATATGCCGCTTTTCCCTACCCGAAGGAGGCTCAAAGCGGCTTACAGTCGCCTTCCCATTCCTCCCCCCACAACAGACACCCTGTGGGGTGGGTGAGGCTGAGAGAGCCCTGATATCACTGCTCGATCAGAACAGTTTTATCAGTGCTGTGTTGAGCCCAAGGTCACCCAGCTGGTTGCATGTGGGGGAGCGGGGAATCGAACCTGGCATGCCAGATTAGAAGTCCGCACTCCTAACCACTACACCAAACTGGCTCTCGGCCACGTTAAGCCCCACGGTTTTAACAGGAGCAATGCACTTCCTCCTGGCTCCCGAGGACATCGCTTTCTTAGATTATCCGGATCACGGACTACGCTTTCTTCTTTTGAATCCCAACGTTGGTTATTCTTCTGGGGCTCCCACAGCCGGGCTATTTCTAACAGCTGGCCAGCCTCCAGCTCCGGGAAACCGGCCACCGTAAAAGAGGAAACGGATCAGAATTCAAAACTCCGAGATGGAGAGTGGACGGGAGGCTGCAAGAGCCAAGCCCTAGAATGTCCTCTCTGACGGAGCCTCATTCCCCGGTAACTTTCAACCAAAGCGATCTTATCTACCTCGCAGGGTTGGGAGTTCGCTTTCCTTTCCCTGGACTTTTATGGCATCTTTTGTCTCCCAGGCTTCCTTTTCTCGGGCCGCGATTATGGTAGCAGGTCGGAGACGAAAAAAGGCGCTGAGCCCGCAGAAGATCTGACAACTAAAGCGCAACAAAGAAAATAACATTTCGGCTGGCGCAAGGAGCCTCGTCGTCATCCCACCGTCTGTATCTTAGAGACCCCGGCATGCAATCTGCAACAGTTTACTTCTCAACCTTGAAAGCCTCGTTTCTGGAAATCTCTCTCATCAATCATTCGCACACAGGGAGAGAGAGCTCAGCAACCACGGAGTGTGCCTTTCAACTTTGTGTGTGATTTCGTGTACGTCGGGGCAAGGAGCCCGTTCTATGAACAAGGGAAACGTTTTCTTGTTTTTGGAAAGAAAATAAAGGGACTGGGGAGGTTTTCCTTAAATCGAAAAACGAATCAAAGCCAAAACCAATCTGACCTTTCCCGAGCACACACAAGAAGTAATAAATTTGCACCACTCTCTATGGTACCCGGTGCCCAGTTCACGGTAGTTGATTGTTTCGTACTTGAATTCCTTAACGCTTCCTGAGAAATGCAACCCCCTTCGTCTCTACGGACTTGTAAGGGGGTGGGGAGAAGGGATTGTGTTGGTGCTTGGCTTGGGCGGCCCTTTCTCGCATGCCGATGGCCGCTTTGGGGTCAGAAGGCGGATTTCTTCCAGGCCGCACTGGCCGAGAATTCTGTTTTTCTGCAGGGGGTTGGACTAGATGACCCCGGAGGTCCCTTGACTGTAAAAACAGCCACGCTTCAACCATGACATGTGGATTTGGGGGGAAACTTTTAAAAGACAATCTCCCATCGAGCCACGGAACTCCTTGCTTCCAGATGTCCTTTGGAGAGGGGTCATGGCTCAGCATTCACTTGGCATACAGGAGGTCCCAGGTTCAATCCCTGGCATCTCCCCTCCCGGACAAACTTGCCAGATATCTGGAGGCTGCAGCTGAGAGGCTCAAGCGGAGGGGCCTGAAGCTGAACCCTTCTAGAACGGAGGTCCGGTGGATAGGTAGGAAGGGACCAGTGCACCTGCCCAACCTGGACAGTGTGCATTGTTCCACTGCACAGAGGGGCCAGAAATTTAAGGCCTCCCTTTCCATGGAGGCTCAAGTCACTAGAATAGCTCAGCAAGCGTTCTTCCCTCTACTTACATCCTACCTGGCCCACGATCACTTAGCCACAGTGGCCCATGCAACGGGTCACTAACTCGCTCTACCTGGGCCTTCCCTTGTCCCCACTCTGGAAGTTACAAGTGCTCCCAAAAACAATTGCCAGACTCCTTAGCAGAACACCACGGAGGGCTCATATATGTCCTGTGCTCAGACAGCTGCATTGGCTTCCAGTGGAGTACCGGATTACTGGAGTGCTGCGAGGTGCTGCTTTTGACCTTTAAGGCTATTTGGGGTCTGGCTCCAGCATACCTGAGGAACCGCCCCTCCAAATATACTCCTGAGGAGCATTACGCTCGGCCAGCTCTAAGAGACTAGGGGTATCTGGCCCAAGAGAAGTCTGCCTGGCCTCAACCAAGGCCAGGGCCTTCTTGGTCCTGGCCCCCATGTGGTGGAACAAGCTTTCGGAAGAGACAGGCCCTGTTGGAGCTCACTTAAAGTTCTGCAGGGCCTGCAAGATGGAGCTCTTCCGCCGGGCATTCAGTTGAGGCCAGGCTGTAAGGAACATCTAAGAGACCCCCCCCCCCCAATAACACTGAGTCAAATGATTGGTTGGACCAAGTCTGGGAATCAAAAGGACGCCGACTGCTGTTCTGTGACAGTTTTTAGCAAGTTTGTTTATTGTTTTACTGAATTACCGTTTTTTAAATTGTTGTACACCATCCCGAGACAGCTGTGCCAAGTCGGGTGGTTTTATAAATCCAAACAATGACTCTCTAGTTAAAAAGGTAAGCTAGTAAAGGATGTGAAAGACCCCTGAATGAGACCTTGGAGAGCTGCTGTGGAACCTCGCTGCCCTGGCTGCCTCGCCCAGAGGCACAGATCCGGGGACGGACTGGGTGCAGCGGGCAAAATGCTCCCCTGTTTGGAACCCAGAAGGACCGGGGCAACTTGCCCTGGATCAGACGCCCAGTGGCAGAGCGGTACAGTGCCTCTGGTGTGGGACAGGTCACAGTGAGCTTCCATGACAGAGTGAGGATTTGAACCTGGGTCTCCCTGTTCATGGTCCAGGTCAGTTCCCCTGGAGAAAATGGCTGCTCTGGAGTATGGACTCTATGATATCCTAAACCTGCTAGGTTGCCTCCACCCCCAAAAACCCTCACATACCCCCAGGCTCTGCTCCCAAATCTCCAGGAATTTCCCGACCTGGAGTTGGCAACACTAGGAATATATTAAAATGACCCTATTATTCTTAAGAGATGTTGTGAAGCCGTTTCAGTCATGTCCATGGTGAAATCCCCCTTTTCCCTACAGGGCCCCAGACTATTTATTTATGATCCCGCTAAGAATGCTGCAACTTTTTTTCTCTTCCACGTGCCAAGAGCTTCCCATGTAAAATCCAGGACATTCATAGCAACACACAGTTATGAGCCAGGACAGATGGAAAGAGAGGGGGGGGGAGTGGCGTTTTTTAAGGCCTTTGTACTACTGGCTTCCAGTTTCTCTTTTTGACGCTAAGCAGAGGCTTTGTCTGTCTTTGTTTTTGGACGCAAGGGGAACACGATCCGTAGTACCAAGTTGCTTTACCAATTCTTACGCAGAACTATTTCTTAAGCTTTCAACCTACACTTGAAGCAGAATACGGACAGCACATGACTCACCGCTCTGCAGTTAAAAAAACTGATTCCCCTATATACAGAAACCTAGCTCCTCAGGGAGGAATCCAGCCTCCAGCCCCCTTTGCTTTGGCAAGCTGGTTTTCTTTCAGCAGGGAGTCCTTTTTTTTTCTTTTACAAAGAAGCATCTAATTATGGCTTTGGTGGGTATTAAGCCTGCAGATTCGGTAGACACAGACTAGAAGTTATTCTAAGGAACGGCTCTTTATTGAATCCAAACACCAACCGAACGAGGAACAAGGGGAAAACCACAAACTTATATAAAGTTGGGGAAAGGTGTTCTAAACTTCTTTAACTCAGAAAGTTCAACTTCGGGCAACTCTGCCAAGCTAGATTCTCTGTGCTAAATTTCCCACTGATGAAAAACGGTCTTGATTTTAGAATGAATATACAAATTGCATGAATTAGAACGGCAGACGACTGGAAAACAAACAGAACTGATTCATTCATTTATTTCATCCATTCTTATTCAGCTCTTCCTCCAAAGGTCTTGCGTTGGTATTCAGAGGTGGCTGAACTGTGGCTCTCCGGATGACCATGGATTACAATTCCCATGAGCCCCTGCCAGTTCGTAGGAATTGCAGTCCATGGCCATCCAGAGAGCCACAGTTTGGCCACTCCTGGTATATATCATTCTCCCCTTCGCTGTTTTACTTTCACAACGACCCTGTGAGGTAGGCAAGGCCGAGAGGGACCCAATAAGCTTCACACACAGTAGGGATTTGAATCCGGGTTTCCCCGCCTTTGGTCCATCCCTCTGACCATTCCACAACACAGCCATTTACACAACTTTATAACGTCTAGAAATCAGGGAATCCTGGAGTTGGGAGGGATCCTGTGAGTCATCTAGTCCAACCCCCTGCTCAATGCAGGGTCAGCCTAAAACATCTTGGTGCTGGACACCAAATAACAGCTTTCCCCATCATCGCCGTAGAAAACAAGCCCTGAGGCAAAGGTAGCCATGTTTCTGGCCTAATGAGAAGATTAGGCATGCCTGTTACACGGGAAGAAGTATTGATTTATCAGTCCCACGTAAAAGAGCAAGGTTTTGTTGACGCCAAAAAGCGAGAGAGTCTTTTTGTCCCGGTGTTTGGCTTGGAAGCTTGCCACGGTTATAAATAGTCTTGCTGCTAGATTGCTCAGAGGGGGGGGGGGGATTCGTTCCTGGCCCTGAACAACACAGCAGAAGATCCCAGAGTGGAGAATCTTCTGCCTGGAGAAGGAATGAATCTACAGTCTCTACTTTCATTTCGGGATGGCAACCAGGCAGGGCTCGAGAACTGCCAAACTTCGCTCCCGCTGAGCTGGGGCCGAGAAAAAGAAAGACCTCGAGGGATGCAGATTAGGATCAGGCAGGCTGTGTTCTCGAGGGCCGGGCTCAATGAGGTCAGGAGGGATTGGGCGCAGCCTCAGCTTCCGTGCCGATGACCTTCGAGGCGCTCCTTTGTTTGGCCACAGACAACGAAGGGTGCGAGCCACTACTGGGAGAAAGGGAAGACGGCGAACATGCAGGTTGCACTTGTTGCCCTCATGCAGGTTGCACTCATTTCTGTCAGAAAAGCTGAGAAAGGCCAGAGTGCACAAAACTGAACCAGCGTGGTGTCGTGGTTAAGAGCAGCAGCTTCTAATCTGGGGAGCCAGGTTTGATTCCCCGCTCTTCCATGCAGCCAGCTGGGTGTGTTAAAATGAGAGCTACAGGACTCCAGTGCAGCTGCAAAGCTAGAAGAGGTCACTCCTCTTTCTCCTGTTATGTTTCTTTTTTGCTGTTGTGTCCTTGTCTGAAAACAATCACAGCTAGGAAGCACAGCTCCTAGAGTCCGGATCGCTTTTTGGAAAGGCCGAAGCTCCTTTTGTTGATTTACCAGAACACCCCGCTGGATCCAGGCCTCCTGGAACAAAAATATAATCTGGATCGCCAACAATAATCCCTTACGGTCTGCTAGCATGAGAAAGGAATAAAAACATGAAGTGAAGCAGGCAGACTCCTGAAATAGCTGTCAGATGTCAATGAAGACCGAGCCGTATAAAAATGTTATTTAAAGCAGGGGTAGTCAACCTGTGGTCCTCCAGATGTCCATGGACTACAATTCCCATGAGCCCCTGCCAGCGAATGCTGGCAGGGGCTCATGGGAATTGTAGTCCATGGACATCTGGAGGACCACCGGTTGACTACCCGATTTAAAGGAGGCACCTGAGTTACAGCCTGAGAAGGGTATTCTGGGATTGCTTCATCCACTACCGCTTGGTCAGCAATTCTCAAGGGTCTTAGGTAGAGATTTCTCATTTATTTAGGGCAGGCTTTCTCAGCCAGGGTTTCACAAAAACTTGGGGTTTCTTGACGGCCCTGGAACGGTTTCCCAAATGGGTGGGAGATAATTATTTTTTTTTAAATGTACTAAACATTTATTGGGTAATAGAACCGTATATGGAGGGGGCGGGAAGGGGAGGGGCCCTGGGTGGGCGTGTCCACAGCTCTGCTTCCCAACCATGTTCTGCAACATAATACCACTGCTGGGGGTCCTGAAAGCCTGAAGGATGTTTCAGGGAGTTTCTGAATGGTACAAAAGTTGAGAAAGGCCGGAGCACACAAAACTGACTATGAGGGACAAAGGGTTTCGTATGAGGGAGCGTGGCGTCGTGGTTAAGAGCAGCAGCTTCAAACCTGGGAAGCCAGGTTTGATTCCCCGCTCCTCCCCCACATGCAGCCAGCTGGGTGACCTTGGGCTTGCCACAGCCATGATAGTGCTGTTCTCACAGAGCATTTCTGTCAGAGCTCTCTCCGCCTCACCTACCTCACAGGATGTCTGTTGAGGGGAGAGGAAGGGAAGGCGACTGTAAACCGCTTTGAGACTCCTGCGGGGAGTGAAAAGCGGTGTATGAAATATAAGTTTTCTTCTTCTCCATCGTGGTGTATGTGTGTTAAAATGAGTTCTACGGGACTCAAACCCAGCTGCAAAGCTAGATCAGGTCACTGCTTTTTCTCCTGTTGTGTTTCTTTTTCGCTGTTGTGTCCTTACAACCAGAGAGTGTTGTTCTGAAGCGAAGAATGGAAAATCCAACCAAGTGTTTTTATTTTTCTTTTATTGTGGTGATTTTTTTTTAATACAGCTAACTACATCTGAGTAGCCAATTCCTCCCCGGGCTCCCTATTTAGCAAACCAACTCATCCTTCTCTCAACACCAGAGGCCTGTTTGGCATTAAGAGCAGAGGAGACCTTGAGCAGATGAGGCCAGAGAAAACCCACAGGGTGGGAATTTATCAATGAAAACCTTTTCCCCTGGTTGCTCCCACATAGCAGCACTCTGGTCACATTCCAGCACGTTCCTTCTGAAGCAGAAAGCAGAGGGGACCAAGGAAACAGCCAGCGTGGTGTTATGGTGATGAGCGGCAGGCTCTAATCTGGAGAGCCGGGTTTGATTCCCTGCTCCTCTTCCATGTGTAGCCAGCTAGGTGACCTTGGTCGAGTCACAGTCCTGTTGGAGTTGTTCCCACTGAACAGTTCTTCCAGAGCTCACTCAGCCTCACCTACCTCACAGGGTGACTGTTGTGGGGAGCGGAAGGGAAGCCACTTTGAGACCCCCTTCGGGTAATGAAAAGATACTGAGACTGGGAAGAAGAAGAAGAAGAAGAAGAAGAAGAAGAAGAAGAAGAAGAAGAAGAAGAAGAAGAAGAAGAAGAAGAAGAAGAAGAAGAAGAAGAAGAAGAAGAAGTTGGTTCTTATACGCCACTTTTCTCTAGGAGGAGTCTCAAAGTGGCTTCCCTTCCGCTCCCCACAATAGTCAACCTGTGAGGTCGGTGAGGCTGAGAGAGCTCTGACAGAACTGCTCAGTGAGAACAGCTCTGACAGGACTGTGACTTGGCCAAGGTCGCCCAGCTGGCTGTACAAAGAGGAGGAATGGGGAATCAACCCCAGCTCTCCAGATTAGAGGAGTCTCCTCACAACAGACACCCTGTGAGGTAGGTGGGGCTGAGACAGGACTGCCCTGTGAGAACCGTCCTATCAGGACTGTGATTAGCCCAAGATCTGCCTGCTGAGGAGCGGGGAATCAAACCTGGCTTACCAGATTAGAAGCCGCTGCTCTTAACCACCACACCAAGCTGCCTTATGGAAGAGCCTTTGCCCATCCTAGTCAGGACGGGCTCCACTCTGCTTTTCATTTTCTTCCCCATGCATGTTTATCTCCCTTCCTTTCTCCCCCACATAGTTGGAACGATCTGGGAACCGATGCTGGTATTTGCTTAAGAGTCTGACTTGCAATAAATCATGGATCGTCTGAATATCACAGGGCAGGCCAGTTGCCCACAGATCAGAGGCAGACAGGAATCGCAAATGCAAATGCGCATAGCCAGAGTCTGGGCACAGAAGCTGGCAGGGATCCTCCTGTGCCTTCAAACAGATGTGCAAGAAGAGACATTTGAACTTGGGATCTCAAAAACAATAAGAACACAGGAGGAGTTTGACAGCTGCCTCTCTCAACTTTCTTACTGTCAAGAAACCCCTGAAACATTCTTCAGGCTTCCAGAAACCCCAGAAGTGGCGCAATCGTGCAGAATATGGTTGGGAAGCAGAGCTGTGGACACGCCCACCCAGGCCCCTCCCCTTTCCACCTCCTTCAGGCCCATCATTGGCCATTGTGGGAGGGGGAGGCAGGTCACAGAATCTCATCCTTATCCACGGTTCCTCTATATATCTGTGAAACAGCCTGGGGGGGGGGGGGGTGGAACGTGTCCGGCTGTCCAAGTTGGAATAGGGCCAATCAGGGTGCAGCCAGATTGGCCCTGCCCCTGCAGCTCCCGCCCTCTGTCCCTAGTCTCTAGACGCTGCTCTCAGATGCACCTCAGTGCCTGGAGACAGCAGCAGGTAAGGGGAGAGGGCCCTGGGCAAAAGGTTGTGGTGGAGGGCCTGCTAACAAGGGCCTCTTGACCTGCTAGGCTGGGCCTCCTAACGAGGGCCTCCCCAGCCTGCTGACTGCTTACTAAGGAGCTCTGTCCAGGGCCTGCTAACAAGCTGCCCAGCCCCCACCCACCCCACTGCGAGATGCAGTCCAAAGCCACCTTAAGCTGTCTGGCCAGGGGCCAGGGAAGGGGGCCCTTTCAAGACCCGTTCTTAGGAACTGGCTTTGAAGCTAGTAGAATAATAAAGTTGGAAGGGACCTCCTGGGCCATCTAGTCAAGAAACCCCAGAAGTGGCACCATCATACAGAATATGATTGGGAAGCAGACCTGTGAATTCATCCAACCAGGACCCCTCCCCTTCCCACCACCCTCCAGGCCCATCATGGGCCATTTTGGGAGGGTGGGTCGACACGACCGTACATGGTCGTATCACTTGATAAATGTTTAACAAATTTAAGAAACATATACAAAATCGATTAAGTCCCATCCATTTGGGTAACCCCTCCAGGGCCATCAAGAAACACCTGGGTTTCCGGAGGTTTAGGTGGAATTTTTTTTGCATTAATTTCATTGGTTCTGGTCTGTCCCTCTGGGGCAAGAGAGAATAACTCTGCTCCATCCTCTATATGGCAGCCCTTTAAATACTTGAAGATGGTTATCAGATCCCCTCTCAGTCGTTTTCAAGGTATGGTCTACTAAGACTCCTAGATCCTTTCCGCACATGCTACTGCCAAGACAAGTCTCCCCCCATCCTATATTGGTGTCTATGGTTTTTCCTACCTAAATGCAGAACTTTACATTTGTCCTGATTGAATTTCATTTTATCTAGTTGAGCCCACTTCTAACGCCTATCAAGAACATCCTGGAGACCACTTCTAGAGCCTATCAATATCATGCTGAAGGCATTTCTTCTATACTTGGAAATCTTTCCGGAGACCAGTTCAGAAGTTACAACCCCATTCTCCATGCCACAGATTTAGCCCCCTTTCCCATGCAAATTCCAATTTATTTCCATGGTTTGTTACAACCATAACTTAGCATTACAGCCACACTGGAGGCTAACCATAGGTAATCATCCAACAGGGCCTGAAAACACCCTTATGTTGTAAAACCACCAAGTTTAGAGCCGGCACAGGTTTTATTTATTCCCTGGCAAACTTAATTGGCCACTTCTCCAGGGAAGGGCCCAAATGAGCTTAGAATAGTGTAAAAGCATTTTTTAAACTTTTTTTTTGGTCTCGTCCTTCTTCCCCGGAACTCAGAGTGGCAAACATATTATTCCCATGACCACGACTGCTAGGGCAGAAAGTACACCTGAGAAAGAAACTGAAAACACCATCAGAGAATAGAAACAGAGAATCACAGAGTGGGAAGGGGCCACATAGGCCATCTAGTCCAACCCCCTGCTCAAGGCAGGATCAGCCCAAAGTAACTAACTTTATCCAGAACTGACCCAGGAGCTAATGGACTCAAAAGAAAAACTTCTTCCCATGTTTGTGTGAATAACAATTTCAAGGGAATTGATTGGCTGTTTTGGCAAAGAATTATCATTGGTTGTATTGGGATGTGTGATACAGTTTACTAATGTTAACAGAATTAATTTTTGCTATATGGTCATGTATTTTACATGGTCATGTAAGGTGTTCTTAGTTCTTAATCTGAGGAAGAGTGCTTGCACTCAAAAGCTCACGCCCTGAATAAATCTTTGTTGGTCTTAAAGGTACTACTGGACTCTGATTCTAACATTTTTACTGTCCTCGTTCTGGAGACTTTTAACAGGAACCTAACATGCAGAAATGTGTTGTTTTTTACATGCTGCTTTTCACTACCTGAAGGCGTCTCAGTGTGGTTTACAATCGCTGTCCCTTCCTCTCCCCACAACAGACACCCTGTGAGATAGGTAAGGCTGAGCGAGCTCTGCCAGAACTGCTCAGAAAGAACAGCTCTAAGAGAACTGTGAAGGTCATTCAGCTGGCTGCATGCGGAGGACTGAAGAATCAAACCTGGCTCTCCAGATTCTAAGCCACTGCTCTTAACCACTCCATCAAGCTTAACCACTACACCAACGTTGGTTGGGCCACGATTCAGAGAGCCTGGGTTCAAATCCCCACCTTGCAATAGAATACTGCTGGGTGACCTCGGCCCAGTCATATACTGTCAGCCTCACCTACTCCACAGGGTTGTTGTAAGGATTAAAAAAGAGAGCTATGGGAGCCCCTTAGGGTTACCCTGGGGAAAATGGTGAGGGGTATGTGAATTAAAACAGGGGTAGTCAACCTGTGGTCCTCCAGATGTTCATGGACTACAATTCCCATGAGCCCCTGACAGCAAACGCTGGCACAGGCTCATGGGAATTGTAGTCCATGGACATCTGGAGGACCACAGGTTGACTATCCCTGAATTAAAACAAATATTTTGGCTGCAATGTTTTGGATCAGAGCTTACAGACGTTGCCACAGTCTGTGCTTTCATTGGCATTTTCACAACGATATTTTAATGCATTTGTGATTCTGAGAGGTGTCAAGCCAAACTGAAAAAAAATGTATGCTTCTCAACAGCACAGACACCCAGTTCTGGCGAAAGACACCTGTGTCGTTTAAGGACACTTCTGCATCCTTTGCAAACCTGAGCCACTTCCACCTTTTCCCCTGGCAGGGCTGGTCAATCTGGAGAAATTCCTCTGTCCGGCCAGCACGATCCGCACTTTATCCCAAATTTGACAACAGGGAAAGGTTCCTTCTTCCCACCTCCCCCTTCCTCAAAAGACCGGAGGCCTCCCTCTGGATGGGCTGCAACTGGCCTCAAAAGGTTCGGTCCCCCATCCACCCCTCCTTCCCCCAAACGGAAAGTCCCAAGGGTGGGTTGGTTGGCCCTGATTTGACCTCAACAGCCCCGATTCCAGCCAGGTTTACTCGTAAGCGAGCCCCACTTCGAGCCCGGGAGGCGCCATCCAGACAAACGGAGGGGCCGCGGCGCACGCTTGGATTGCCTCCGCTCTCCGGAGAGCGGAAATCGGAGAAAGGTGAAAGTGACACCTAGGGCGGAGAACAAAGGCGGCTTCAGACAACAAAGGCCGCCAGGTACAGCCGCCAGCCAATCAGAGCCGGGGCTCGGGGGAGGGAGGGCGGCAACGCGGCGGCGGCAGCGGCAGGGGGGCTCCCGAAGGCCGAAGGGAATCCCCACCTCCCCCGCGCCCGAAGGCGGGAGCCCGCCGCGCAAATGGCTCCTCCAGCCGCGCCGCCCGCAGCTTTCCCGCCCTGGCAGACTCCGGACGAGCCCCCGGGGCCGGGGCTGGCGGGAGGAGCCGGCTGGTCCTCTCCGGCCCAAGAAAGCTCCCATCAACGTCACTAGCAATTCTTAGTATTATCATTATTAATTAATAATACTAATAATAATCCGTATTAGTAATAATATATATAATAATATTAGTAATACAGTATACTATAATAATATTATTAGTATTATTAATTAATAATAATAATATTGCAAGAACTAAGGCGGCGAATCGTCCCCCCTCGCCCGATCCCCCTTCCCACGGCCGGTGCCGCCTTCTGCCGTCCCCTCCGGCGGCCCAAACTTGGGCAGGGCGCGCGCGGCTCCTCCGGCTCCAAGTTCAGGTTCCCGCCTGCCCGCCGCTCCTTCCCGAGGGAGCCGGAGGGACACCGCCCCTGCCCAGCCCGGCCCGCCGCCCCCTACCCCCACCCCCGGCGCTGCCCGCTCACTTTGGACGCGCGCCGATCCTCCGCCCGGGGTGGCTGCCTCGGATCCCGCGCCCAGGCCACGAGCTGTCCGCCGGCCAGCCTCGCCTCTCCTCCCGCTGCAGGGGCGCCAACTCCGCCCGCTCGGAGCGCTGCCTGCGAGCGAGGATCTGCCGCCCCCGGGAGCCAAGGGAGGGACGCCAGGAGGAGGCGGAGGCGGCCGGCCTAGCCCCGCTCCTCGCCCCGCCTCCCGCCCACCTCTCTCGGCCAGGCAGGCAAACAAACAGCACGTGGCCGCGCCGGGAAAGGCCGGGCCTGGGGGGAGCCTCGGGCAGTCGGGCCATGCAAGGGCAATCAGGGGCTTTCCCGGGATTCGCCCCCGGTCCCGCCCTGAAATCCCACCAACTTATAGCCAACACACGTAACGGGCTCGAATGTGCGCGGATTCGGCGCGCAGTTCAGACAAGGGTATTAAAAAAAAAGGGGGGGGGTTAGCATTCCATAGATCGATCGATCGATCGATCGATCGATCGATCGATATCTTCCTGAAATTTAATCAGTTCTTTCTCTCTTTTTCTTGTATTTCTTTTTCTATTATTTTTCCCTCTCATAGCATCCTTAATATGGTTTCATTGAGTCAATGAGGAACTTCTGGTATGATTTCTTTTATCTTATCTTTTTTTGGGGGGGCTACTCCCACCCTTAAAAACAAAACTTGTGCACGGACATGGATGGATGGTGTTAGATCCATGTGAATGCGGAGACCAGGGCCCATTCTGCACTTGTCAGATAATGCACTTTCAATGCACTTTAGAAGTGTTCTGCATAAGAAAATCCAGCTGAAAAAGCACTTTGAAAGTGCATTATCCTATGTGTGCAAACTAGGCCCTGGGCACTGGGGTCCACTCCCCCCAGATCTCCAGGAGCTTCCTAACCAGAGTTGGCAACCTGAGGATGAACCAGCGAAAGGGAAAACATGATCTTATAATGGGAGAAAGAAGCCAGGGAGGGTTTCCTTCAGGAGCTGGGGGGAGAGGAAGTGGCAGAGAAGAAATCTCGCCAGCGCACAGGATTACGGATCCCACCGCAGAGTAAACAAATCTCTGCCCTTCACTTCAGACTGCAAACAAGGGAACAAAGCAGTCGCTCTTCTTTTCTAATGAGGCCTGCTTCACGAACACTGATAATTATTTACTTTTGTTTCATGCCACCTTTACCCTCCTCTGTTTTATGTGCCCAATAAAGCAGGCGAGGCTGAGGGCTTGTGACTCGCTCACCATCACCCAGCAAACTTCCACGGTGGAATAGAGATTCGAATCTGGGTCTCTCAGATCCTTGCTTGGCCCGCTAGCCGCTACATTATCTGCTCTCTCACCCCACATTGACTCATCAGAGGAGGAGACGGAAGGCTGGACTGGTACCCTGATGGCGGGTGCTGGTCGGGGCCGTATCTCCCGCAAAACTGGGGGACCTGGGCCAGCCTCAGTTCTCTCCGCCCCACTCCTCCAGATGCAGCCAGCTGAGTGACCTTGGGCCAGTCCCAGTTCTCTCCGTGCTCTCTCAGCCCCACCTACCTCACGATTGTTGTGGGGAGAGGAAGGTGGGGTACAATACCACACAGTCCACGTTCCAAAGTATCCATTTTCTCCAGGGGAGCCGATCTCTGGAGACTGGGGGGGGAGCTGAAATTAAGAGTCCCCAGGTCCTGCCTGGAGGCTGGCATCCCTACTCCCAGTCAACAAAGGGAGTGCCACCAGTTTGAATACTGGACGTGGTTTACAACTAGGGATGCCAGCCTCCAGGTCGGGCCTGGGGATTCTCCCCCCCCCCCCCCCCCCCCGTTTTACAGCCCATCTCCAGGCGACAGAGATCGGTGCCCCTGGGGAAAAGGGCAGCATTGAAGAACAGACTCCCCACCCCAAATCCCACCCACTCCCAGCTGCACCCTGAAATTCTCCAGGTATTTCCCAATCCGGAGCTGGCAACCCCACTGAAAGGGAATAATCATAATGTTTGCAAACGTGAAAGTGAAACCTGTGTGGACAGAAGTGAACTGTCTCTTCCACCTTCCGCTTCTCTTGGCTGATTGGCTCACATGTTTGCCAGAGAAGCCAAGAGGATTAAGTCTCCTGGGGGGGAAGGCCCCTTCAAGTGGATTAGTCGCCACAGCACTGAGAAAGCTGTTCTGTCATATCAGGGCTCTCTCAGCCTCACACACCCCACAGGATGTCTGTTGTGGGGAGAGGGAAGGGAAGGCGACTGTAAGCCGCTTTGAGACTCCTTCAGGTAGAGAAAAGCGGCATATAAGGACCAACTCTTCTTCTTCTTCAGTAATCTCAGGGCTCTCTCAGCCTCACCCACCTCACAGGGGGTCTGTTGTGGAGAGAGGAAGGGAAGAGGAGCCTCTTCTAGACTCTGAACATGCCGTATCCTCCAGGGTGACTTACAGCAGTGGTCCCCAACCTTTTTTCGGCTGGGGACCGGCAGGGCGACGGCCACGCCCGTGCATTGTGCATGCGTGGCCGCGCAGGCGCACAGGCGCACCGTGCGGCCGAAATCGCACATGCGCGGCACTTTCACACGTGCGTGATTTTGGCCGCGCAGCGCGCATGTGTGCATGCACTGCCAGGCCGCGCATGCGCGATGCATGGCGCAGCCCTGATTCCCTCTCCCCCCTCCCGCAGTAAGAAGCTTCCTGGGCCGCAAGCTTGCAGCCTGGGAAGTTTTTTACTGCGGGGGGGGCGGGGAGAACCGGCGCCCTATCCTTCGCGGCCCGGCACCGGGCCGCGGACCGCAAGTTGGAGACCACTGACTTACAGTATGCAGAGCATGTAGAAAGGCTGCAGGGGTAGGGTGGCCAGAACCAGGGCTGGAGATTTGGGGCTGGTGTCTGAAGAGAGCAAAGACCTCAGTGAGGTATACTGACTAGAGTCCACCGTTCCAAAGAATCTATCTTTTCCAAGGGAAACTGTTGTGTCTGTAGATCTGCCGAGGACAGAGCTTGAGGTCCAAGGCAGGATCATAAATCTGCACCGTAATTGACCGATGCACAGCTAGATCCCGTCTGCAGGATCCAGTCAGCTTAAAGTGAAACTGACCAATAGCCTGCGTTGCCAGGAGGATTTATTTGGGGGCTTTTGTATATGGGGAAGAGGGTCTTCGGTTCAGTTTTTGCCTCTTTCTGGGGTCACGATAAAGAGCTGAAAGGAACTACTAGCGCCCTGGTTTCTGAACCTAGGCCGATCTAACAGAACCAACCTCTGTAACCTGGAGATGAGCTGTAATTCCGGGGGTCCCCCATGTCCCACCTAACCCTTGGAGAACTCCAAGCACAACCCGGAGGATAACAATGCTAAGAAAAGAAATTAGTACAGGGAGGAGGAGAATAGTTCCTGCTACAAAAGGTACAAAGAGTTCATGACTGACTTCATTTTGCTGCGCTTTCCAGACTGGGTTCTTCTAAGTGAAAGAGAGACTCACAGTTCTATGCCACTTGCTCAGTTTACAGGTGAGCCAGGGAGTGGCCACTGAGGAAGACCTGTTGCTGAAACTCATTTAGTATTCGTTCTGCAGAGCCATTTTGGTGTAGCGGTTAAAAGCGGCAGCCTGTAAACTGGAGAACCGGGTTTGATTCCCCACTCCTCCACATGCGGCCAGCTGGGTGACCTTGGTCTAGTCACAGTTCTCTTAGAGCTCCTCACATAGAACAGTTCTGTCAGAGCTCTCTCATCCCCACCTACCTCCCAGGGTGTCGGTTGTGGGTAGAGGAAGGGAAAGGTGCTTGTAAGCTATTTTGGGACTCCTTGAGATAGTGAAAAAGTGGGGTATAAAAAACAATTCTTCTGGCACAACTGTGTCCTGCAGCAGAGAGAGTTGCCTGAAGAAGCATTTTCGGTCTACTGCCTTCAACAGCCAGCTGGGTGAACTTGGGCCAGTCACAGTTCTCTTAGAACTCTCTGCCCCACCCACCTCACAGGGTGTCTGTTGTGGGGAGAGGAAGGGGAGAGGATTGTAAGCTCTGAGACACATGAGGTCTGCTGGGTGACCTTGGGCCAGTTCTAGTTCTCTCAAAGCTCTCCCAGGGTGTCTATTATGGGTAAAGGAAGGGAAGGCGATTTTAAACCGTTTTGAGACTCCTTTGAGTAGTAAAAAAAAAACAGATTCAAAACAGCTCTTCTTTTCTTCTCGCGCATGGAGACAAGATGTACTTTTAAAACCTGTATTTATGTAATTGAACATTTGCCCCCTACTTTGGGATTAGGCACTCCCATGCTGAACCATAGGGGCATTGTTTTTAAATGATACTTGAGCACTTCTCATAGAATCATAGAGGTGGAAGGGACCTCCTGGGTCATCTAGTCATGTCAATCTGCCCCCTCTCCCAAAGTGGCCAATGTTGGGCCTGGAGGGGATGGGAAGGGGAGGGGCCCTGGGTGGGCATGTCCACAACTGTGCTTCCCAACCATATCCTGCATGATGGTGCCACTTCTGCGGTTTCTCGAAGCTTGAAAAATATTTCAGGAAATTCTCAATGGAAAAATGTGGAGAAAGGCTGCCATAATCCTTATTGCTCTGACGGTATGAAAATACTTCCTAAGCTCAAAGTTCCAGAGTCTTCTGGGATCAGGCCTCTCTACAGCCGCCTCGTAAATTCATGCCGATGCAAACCCAGGACTTCCCGAGCGCATTCTTTGGTGGGAACTGCCTTGCCCCATCTCCCAAGGTCAGTTCTGCTCCAGGCAGAAAACAAGCAGCTGGATCTTTAGACTCCGTCCTCCTGCTCATTCAATGCTTCTTTTAATAGGGGCTTGTTTTCAAAGGAGTCTCGTATCCTCTGCCATGTGTTGGTGCCTCTCCAAGGTTCGCAGCTGTTGCATTACGCCATTCTGCAGCTGAAAACTTCTCCCTCCGATTCCAGTTAAGTGTGTGGCCTTGACTGCTGCTTGTTGTCACACATTGTGAAGCTGCAGAGATACACGACGCATGCTTTTGCTTAAGTGTGGAAAGGAATATAGACATCTGGATCTGGAGGGGGAGGGGGAAGGCAGGGTCCTGATGTCCTGGATTTTTGCCTTCCCTTTTGCCTTTGCCCACAAGAACGTAAGAGCCCTGCTGGATCACACCACTGTCTCATACTGTCCAGCATCCTGCCTCATACAGTGGCCAACCAGTTCCTCTGTAGAGCCAACAATGGGACACAGAGGCCGAGGCCTTCATTAGAACCTAAAAATATCCCTGCTGGATCAGACCAGGGGTCCCTCTATACCCTCCTGTCTCACACAGGGGCCAACCCATTCCTCTGGAGGACCAACAACAGGGCAGAGAGGCCGAGGCCTTCCTAAGAATATCAGGAGAGCCCTGCTGGATCAGACCAGGGGTCAATCTAGTCCAGTATCTTGTCCCACACGGGCCAACCAGTTTCTCTGGAGGGCCAGCAACAGGCAGAGGGTCCAAAGCCTTCAATCCAATGTCAGAACAGGGCTTAAAGACTGAGGCCTTCATTAAAACATAAGAAGAACCCTGCTGGGTCAGACCAGTGGTCCATCTAGTCCAGCATCCTGTCTCACACGGCGGCCAGCCAATTCCTCTGATGTTGCCTTTTTCCTTTGGGATTCTAAGGATTAGATTAGTCCCAAACCCTGTGTTCTGTTTTCTATATTTACTGGAGTTGGCAAAATCCAGGAGGTTGGTCATGGCCTTCTTTTGCAGAACCATCCTTGGTGGTCTTCCATCCAAGCCTTATGGCAACTCTGGCATGGGGCTTTCTGGGTAATTGGGAACCAGAGGTGGTTATCTTAAGACAACCCCGTCCGAGGGATTTCAAGGCAAGTAGGACTCAGAAGTGATTGGCCATGGCCTTCCTCTGCAGAGTCCTCCTTGGTGGTCTTCCATCCAAGACTTATGGCAACCCCAGTGAGGGGCTTTCAGAACAAGTGGGGATCAGAGGTGCTAGGCCATGGCTTTCCTCTGCAGAGCCTTCCTTGATAGTCTCCCATCCAAATTCCAGTCCTGGGTAATTGGGAATCAGAGGTGGTTGGGCATGGCCTTCTTCTGCAGAGCCTTCCTTGGTGGTCTTCATCCAAGACTTATGGTAACTGAAACAAGGGCTTTTGGGTTAATGGAAATCAGAGGTGGTTGGTTATGACCTTCCCCTGCAGTGTCTTCCTTGATGGTTTCCCATCCACATTCCAGTCTTGCCTAAGCAAGCTAGAGCATGCCACCTTCCCACTTGAATTTAGCTGAATAAGAGGGAAAATATTTCAAGGCTGTATTAGTTGTCAACATAAATGTATTCATTGAGGACTTTAGGATCTAACTCTCTCTGCGTATGGGAAGCAAATGCACATTTGTTTCTCATTTATCTACCCTATTTCCCTCAAGGCAATGTTCCCATTGTGTGATGTTGCCATCCCTGAATCTGCTGAGGACAGTGTTTCTGCTGGGAGAACAACACTGGACATGATATTCCAACTGAGGTCTAACCAGTGCAAAATAGGGTGGTCCTCTAACTTCCTTTGCTAAATGATGACACTTTCAATCTTGCCCTTTATCTTGGAAGTCTCCCAAGTGGCTAAGGGGGCTGAAGGAGGCAGTGGTCCAACCTCTGCTGAAGGAACCATCCCTGATCCGCAGGAGCCCACCAACTACTGCCCTGTCTTGCACTTGGCGTTTCTAAGGAAGGTGGGGGAAGAGCTGCTGGGGACCAACTAGAATCATAGAAGAATCATAGAATCATAGAGTTGGGACCTCCTGGGTCATCTAGCCCAACCCCCTGCACTATGCAGGACACTCACAACCCTCTCGCTCATCCACTGTCACCTGCCACCCCCTTGAACCTTCACAGAATCCGCCTCTCTGTCAGATGGCTCTCCACCCTCTGTTTAAAAATCTCCAAAGATGGAGAACCCACCACTTCCAGAGGAAGCCTGTGCCACTGAGGAACCACTCTAACTGTCAGGAACTTCTTCCGGAGGTTTAGACGGAATTTAGGATCATAGAATCATAAAGTTGGAAGGTACCTCCTGGGTCATCCAGTCCAACCCCCTGCACCATGCAGGACACTCACAACCCTATCGCTCATCCACTGTAACCTGCCACCTGGATGTTTAGACAGAATTTCTTTTGCATTAATTTCATCCCATTGGTTCTGGTCCATCCCTCTAGGACAACCCTGCTCCATCTTTTACATGGCAGCCTTTTAAATACTTGAAGATGGTTATCAGATCCCCTCTCAGTCGTTTCCTCTCCAGGCTAAACAGACCAAGCTCCCCCAGCCTTTCCTCATATGTCTTGATCTCCAAACTCTTCGCCATCTTTGTTGCCCTCCTCTGGACATGCTCCAGTCTGTCTACATCCCTCTTCAACTGGGGTGCCCAAAAATGAACACAGTTCTGCCAGTGAGGCCGAAGCAGAGCAGAGTAAAGCCGTACCATCACCTCCCGTGATCTGGACACGATACTTCGTTTGATACAGCCCAAACTGACAGAATTTCTGGAGGAAGCTTCTGTCCTAGACCCAGCCCAGTCAGGCTTCGGGCCAGGGGGTTGAGACAGCACTGGTTGCCCTGATGGATGACCTCGGCTGCCAGCTGGACCGAGGCAGGTCAGCGCTGCTAATGATATTCAACTTCTCGGCAGCATTTGACACAGTAGCTCACAAGCTGCTAGCTTACCACCTCTCCGAACAAGAGGGACAGCCTTTCGGTGGCTGATCTCCTTTCTTCGGGGTCGCAGACAGAGGGTAGCAATAGGAGAGAACCAATCCAGCTGCTGGAAACGCCACTGTGGGGTGCTGCAAGAAGCCGTTCTCTCCCCAATTCTATTTAACATCTTTATGCGCCTCTCTCGCCCAGCTGATACAGAGGTTTGGACTAAGATGCCATCAATACACTGATGACACGCAGCTTTTCCTCACAATGGACGGCCACCCTGACTCAGTGGCCAGATGTCTGGAAGCAGTGACGAGCTGGTTCAAGCAAAGCTGTCTGAAGATACATCCTTTGAGGACGGAAGTCCTGTAGCTTTGTAGGAAAGGCCCAGGCGAGGAAGTGCAATTGCCCAGCCAGGAAACCAAGCGTGATCTTTGACACCTCCCGGTCCATGGAGGAATGGATCACAAGAGTAGCTTGGCTGGCGTTCTTCCATCTATGTCAAGCCTAACCACTACTGCCCTAGTTGGACCCAGAACACCTAGACCAAGGGTAGTCAAACTGTGGCCCTCCAGATGTCCATGGACTACAATTCCCAGAAGCCCCTGCCAGCAAACGCTGGCAGGGGCTTCTGGGAATTGTAGTCCATGGACATCTGGAGGGCCGCAGTTTGACTATCCCTGACCTAGACACAGTGATCCAGGCGACAATCACCTCTAGACTGGCTTTCTGCAACTTGCTCTACGCAGGCCTACCCCTATCCCTGATCTGGAAACTTCAACTGGTGTGGAATGCGGCAGCCAGGGGTCTTACAGGAACACCTTGGAAGGCTCACGTGCGGCCCACACTCCAACAACTGCTTTGGATACCATTTGACCACCAGGTCAGGCGTAAGGTTTTGGTAATCACCTTCAAGGCCATATGCGGTTTGAGCCCCGAGTATCTGAGTACCTCTCTACCTATGTCCCCCAAAAGCACTATGCTCCATCCACACCAACAAACTGGTGACCCCTGGCCCCAGGGAAGCTCGTCTGACCTTGACCAGAGCCAGGGCTTTCTCGGTCTTGGACCCTGCTTGGTGGAATGAGCTCCCCGATGACATCAGGGTCCTGCTGGAGCTAATACAATTCCACAGGGCCTGAAAAAAGGGAGCTCTTCCACCAGGCTTCTGGTCAGGACAAGTGAACAAACCACAAACCACCAACCGCCAACGCCCAGAGGCACCCTCCCACCGTCAACCGTACTCATAGAAGAAGAAAAAAACAGAATCACAGGGCAGTAAAAACAGAATTGCTGAATGTTGACTGTGAAATTATAAACTGTTTATTTGGATACAAGTCCTCATTGTTAAAGACGTTATGTATTTAAGCCAAGATCTTTATTGGATTGTATTTTTCTTTTGAAGCTTCCAATGTAAATCGCCCTCTGTCAAAAGGGAGGGTGGTATGTAAATATATAATAAAGTAAAACCAGGTGCATACCTGGTGTAATTAGACAGCCCACAACATCTAGGCAACACTTGGGTGGTTTAACTTAGATCTTTGTGTGAAAGATCTCCACAGTGCTCCTCAAGGTCACTTATAGAATCATAGAATCATAGAGTTGGAAGGGGCCATACAGGCCATCTAGTCCAACCCCCTGCTCTACGCTGGATCAGCCCTAAGCATCCTAATCATAGAGACATAGAGTTGGGAAGTGGCCAACCACTTGCTACAGGGCATAGTCTGAGACGTCCTGTGACATCACAGCAGCTAAGCCAATGGTAGCCAGGTGAAAGAGAACCCATGCAATTGCAAAGGCTGATGGAGCTGTCTGAAGTTTGGCCAATGCCACTATTATTATTATTATTATTATTATTATTATTATTATTATTATTATTATTATTATTATTATTATTATTATTATTATTATCTTTCGATTTATTGCCCGCCACTCCCTTACGGCTCGTGGCGGGTTACAACATTTTAAAACCCCCAATAAAATCCATTAAAAACCCTCAGCAACAATTACAATATAACATTATCGGTTAGCAAGCTAACCTGGCAAGATAGGCTAATCAACCTCCCCCTCCTACTACAAGCAGGTGGAGAGGGGATACTGATGGTACTAATCCCCAATCTCAATCCCAGGTCCCGGGTCCCGAGTCCCCGGGGGGGGCATAGATGTTAGCCTCGGCCTCAACCGTAAACCTGGCAGAAGAGCTCCGTCTTGCAGGCCCTGCGGAATGATGGAAGATCTCGCAGGGCCCGCAGCTCTCCCGGGAGCTCATTCCACCAGGTAGGGGCCAGGACCGAAAAGGCCCTGGCCCTGGTCGAGGCCAGGCGTGCTTCCCTGGGGCTGGAAACGACCAGCAGATTTTCTCCCGCAGAACGTAAGGCTCTGCGGGGGGCATAGGGCGATAGGCGGTCCCTCAGGTATGTGGGTCCCAACTCACGTAAAGCCTTGAAGGTTAAAACCAAAACCTTGAACCGGATCCGGGCAGCAATTGGCAACCAGTGCAGCTGCCTCAGCACTGGCTGAATGTGGGCCCTCCAAGGTGTACCAGTGAGGACCCTGGCAGCTGCGTTTTGCACTAGCTGGAGTTTCCGGACCAAGGACAAGGGAAGGCCCGCGTAGAGCGAGTTACAGAAATCTATTCTGGAGGTGACCGTTGCATGGATCACTGTGGCTAGGTGTTCGGGGGACAGGTAGGGCGCTAGTAGTCGGGCCTGGCGAAGCTGGAAAAATGCCTGGCCCGCTACTCTTTTGACCTGCGCCTCCAAGGTCAGGGAGGCGTCAATGATCACACCCAAATTCCTGGCCTGGGACGTGATGGTAAGGTGTGTCCCTACAAGGGTGGGTAAACGCGTGTCCTGTTCCCGCCCCCTACGTCCCAACCACAGGACCTCCGTCTTGGAGGGGTTGAGTTTCAGGCGACTCTGCTCACTGAAGAAGTGAGGCTAATAGGTCAGAGAGGTCCTGGAGAATATGGAGAGAAGGGGTTGGATGAGCACAGAAGGTAAGAACTGCCCATATTTGATGCACATTTTGGATAGTATTTGGTGAGGTAGCCTTACAAGGCCCTGAGCCGTGTGGGAGGGCGGTATAAAAATCTAAGAAATAACTAGAATAAATACATGAGAGGAGAAATAATGTTTTCAGCATGAGTTGATCTGAGAAGAATAAAAAGGGCTAGGGTTTTATACCCCAGTTCTCACTACCCATAGAGCCTCTTGGGACACAGAGTGGTAAGGCAGCAGACATGCAGTCTGAAAACTCTGTCCATGAGGCTGGTAGTTCAATCCCAGCAGCTGGCTCAAGGTTGACTCAGCCTTCCATCCTTCTGAGGTCGGTAAAATGAGTACCCAGCTTGCTGGGGGGTAAACGGTCATGACTGGGGAAGGCACTGGCAAACCACCCCGTTTTGAGTCTGCCATGAAAACGCTGGAGGGCGTCACCCCAAGGGTCAGACATGACTCGGTGCTTGCACAGGGGAGACCTTTCACTACCAGAAGGAGTCCCAAAGCAGCTTGCAAACACCTTTCCCTTCTTCTCCCCACAAGAGACACCTTGTGAGGTAGGTGGGGCTGAGAGAGCCCCAAGAGAACTGCTCCACAAGAACAGCTCTAAGAGAATTGGGATTGGCCCACGGTCACTCAGCTGGCTGCATGTGGAGGAGTGGGGAATCAAACCTGGTTCTTCGCCGCTCTGTAACCACACCACCCTGCTGGGTCTCAAATGAGAGAATGACTATTTCAAGAACTGGTTCCAGGACAAGATAGCTGCTGGCTCAGCTTCTGCTTGTAGGAATGTTTCACACTTGTATGGAGACAGATGGGACCAGCAGCAAATGGTGGGGTGGAACCTGTTGATCACTGGCATAGTTTTATTTCTCCTATGTCTTTGTGAACTGCAACTGAATTCGAGGAGTCTGATTGGCTGGTTAGGCAAAGAATTATCATATGCCTGTATTTGGAATGTAACAGGATTAACTTTTACTCATAGATTCCCACTGTCATGATGGTCAGTTCATAGTCTGAGGAAGAGTGCCTGCACTCGAAAGCTCACGCCTGGAATAAATCTTTGTTGGTCTTAAAGGTGCCCCTGAACTCTGATTTTGTTTTGTTGTGCTGCAGACCAACAGGGCTATCCACCGCTGTGAGAGAAGCAACACCGGCATCTAGTGGCCAAACGGTATCCTAACTAGAACAGCAGTAAAGATTTGCAGATTGGATTGAGGCTGTGGGGAGAGTTGCTGACTGCTGTTCAACAGGAAATATGGTGGATGCCGTGCTAGAAGAATGTTTGATTCATGATGGCAATTTCCCAGGGGTCCATCCAGTCCAGCCTCCTGTCTCACACAGGGGCCAACCAGTTCCTCTGGAGGACCAACAGTAGATTGGAGAGGTTAAGACATTCATAAGAACATCAGAAGTGCCCTGCTGGATCAAACCAGGGGTCCATCTAGTCCTATCTCACACACTGGCCAACCAGTTCGTCTGGAAGGCCAATATCAGAAGAGCTCTCTCTCATGTTCTTATGCCTGAGGCAGGGATGCTCTGTCTTCTTGGTGCTTGGGGGGCAACAGTGGGAGGGCTTCTGGAGTCCTGGCCCCACTGGTGGACCTTCTAATGCCCCACTGGGTTTGGGCTTGTTTGTGACTCAGACTGGAAGGGCCATTAGCCTGATCAAACATGGCTTCTCTTACGTTCTGATGTCTGGGACAGAGATGTTCTGTCTTCTTGGTGCTTGGGGGGCCGTAGTAGGAGGGCTTCTGGGGTTCTCACACTTCTCTGCTGGGTTCAAGCTGGCACCTGTTCCTCAGCAGCTACCCTACCAAAGCTGGGAGGACTCTATAGCTGGTAGCTACCAGCCATCAAATCCAGCAGTGCTTATTTAAACAAGCATATTTTAGACATCAATGACGTGTTTGTGTTTGTGTGAAATGCTGTCATGTCGCTTTCAGATTATTGTACCCAATGAATGTATGACCAACAAAATACCTTGTTCACAGCCTTGCTCAGGGCTTGATTGAGTCCATCCATCTCATCTTGGCTCGTTCTCTTTTCTCTTTTCATAGTCCCATCGTATACGGCACTGGTCAGACCACACCTGGAGAACTGTGTGCAGTTCTGGAGGCCTCACTTCAAGAAGGACGTGGATAAAATTGAAAGGGTACAGAGGAGAGCGACGAAGATGACCTGGGGCCAAGGGACCAAGCCCTATGAAGATAGATTGAGGGACTTGGGAATGTTCAGCCTGGAGAAAAGGAGGTTGAGAGGGGACATGACAGCCCTCTTTAAGTATTTGAAAGGTTGTCACTTGGAGGAGGGCAGGATGCTGTTTCTGCTGGCTGCAGAGGAGAGGACACGCAGTAATGGGTTTAAACTTCAAGTACAACGATATAGGCTAGATATCAGGAAAAAAATGTTCACAGTCAGAGTAGTTCAGCAGTGGAATAGGCTCCCTAAGGAGGTGGTGAGCTCCCCCTCACTGGCAGTCTTCAAGGAAAGGTTGGATACACACTTTTCTTGGATGCTTTAGGATGCTTAGGGCTGATCCTGCGTTGAGCAGGGGGTTGGACTAGATGGCCTGTATGGTCCCTTCCAACTCTATGATTCTATGATTCTATGATTACTGCTGCATGCAACGTTTCCTAGCGTTATTGTCTTTCCCAGTGACTCTTCTCTTCTCATCCTATGACCAAAGAATGTGAGCCTCCATTCGGCCGTTTTAGCCTCTGGGGAGAGCTCAGACTTGATTCCAGGCTGCCTTCCCACTTGACGGCTATGGCAAGCAAGCGTTTGTGTGCGTAGACATGTGTGGGTGTCTGGGGTAGATCTTTCTTGTTCCACTAGAGGGCTTTATGACACAACATTTTTGCTCCTTAAATTTTACAGCATGCATGGACAAATCTGAAAAAAAATTGTAATTCAGTTGCACATAAATAAAGCAGATATAAAAGTAGAGAATCATAGGATCATGAAAGGGGCTGAACAGGTCATCTAGTACCACCCTCTTCTCAATGCAGGATCAGCGTAAATGTTTTAGGGAGAGCCGGAATGCTCCATCAAAGCTAAAAGCTAAAAAGAGGCTCTCATACTTGGTTACATCATGAGAGGACTCACTGGAAAAAGAAATAAAAAGCTGAAGGCAGCAGGAAAGAGAGTGATCCACCAGGAAATGCACTCAGTCAAGGAAGCCATGACCCTCCATTTAATAAGGCTGTTAACAGTAAGACCCTTGGGAGACTATTAAACTGCTGGATTGCCATAAATCGGAAACAACTTGATGGCATTAACTCACGCAAAATAGATATAAGATGAAGGCAGCAGGAAAGGGAGACCCAACATGAAATGCATTCATAAAGTCATAGAATCATAGAGTTGGAAGGGGCCACACAGGCCATCTAGTCCAACCCCCTGCTCAACGCAGGATCAGCCCAAAGCATCCTAAAGCATCCAAGAAAAGGGTGTATCCAACCTTTGTTTGAAGTGTGCCAGTGAGGGGGAACTTCAGCATTGGAATAGGCTGCCTAAGGAGGTGGTGAGCTCCCCCGCACTGGCAGTCTTCAAACAAAGGTTGGATACACTCAATAAATGAAGCCACAGCCCTCCATTTAGATGACTTTAATAAGGCTGTTAATAGTAAGACCCTTGGGGGGTTGTTAATCCGCTGGGTCACCATAAATCGGAAGCAACTTGACGGCATGTACTCACACAGAACTGACATCTTGGGAAGCAACTACTTAGGGAAGTACAATTAAGGAGGGGGTTAATTTCCCCGATTTGCTGCCAAATGTGTTCGCATTAGCAGAACTCCCTAAATTTCCATCTGTTTCAGCGAGAAACGTTTTGTAGCCCATATAACTGGGGTGGCGTTTTGAGGAACGTGATCGAACCCCAAGGGATCCTCTTTGACAGATGTCGGCTAGATTGAGGAACGCGCTCCCGGTTTTCTAAGCAATTAAAAGCAAACCAGGCACCTGATGGTTAACGTCTTGGGTTTCCATCACATCTGGTTCAAACTGAGAAGGACCAGATGTTGAATAAGGACGTCTACCCTGCAATCGCTGTCTTTCACAAACACGGTCACACCGACCCATTAATGTGGGTACTGTCAAGATCTGGAGGCCTGATGTGCCTGTGGAGGAGGAGCGGGGAATCAAACCCGGCTCTTCAGAATTGAGGCTGCTCCTTTTCACCGCTGCAGCAAAACGGGAGTCTGCAGCAGGAGAAGGGGGAACAGCAACAAAATTGCCCTTCCTCTCTCAAAAACGGAAATGCCATTCTGTCCGGAACAGGGAACAGAAACCAAAACAAGGCTCACCCCTGATAAATAATAAAAATGAAGGGATAAACCTAAAGATACATCAGCAAGAAAAAGAGAACTAGTTTGGACAAATAGAGAATGTGTGAAGTGGGGGAGAGGGGGTCAAGAATTGCTGTTCTGGGCATATTTTCAGAAAGGAGCTGTGTTGGTCTCTTAGGTGGCCCTGCCTAGGCGCTCCCTAGGGCTTCTATCTCTGGACTGGGAAATCCCTGGGGATTTGGGGGTACAGCCTGGGAAGGGCAGGATTTGGCTACAATACCTATTAAGTCCGTGGGTTCAGTGATCACAAACTCCGTCTTCAGAACAGCTCTTTTTATTTAGCAACTCCAGCAACAGACTACAGCTACTGAACAGAGAAAAACAGGCAAACTCGTGCACTTTTATACCACCCATTTTGGGCCCATCCTTAGCCATTTTGGAAGCCTTCCAGGGCCGTCAAGAAACCCCAGTGTTTCACAAAACCCTGGTTGAGGAAGCCTGACCTAAACACGAATCTCTTAAGTTTTCAGACTCCCACCCACCCCCCAGTTGCAGCTTGGGTGAGTTCAAAGAGCTCCATCACATCTCCCTGGAAAGCACAACGCTCGCATTCCACAAGAGTGGAAATCTCTGTTGGGAAATAGTTGGGCGGGCTGTACCACAAGCGTATTTGGATACTTTCCCCCATTATAACAACAGGTGTTCAGTAAGAAAACAAAGCTGTTCCTAGGTACGGAAAACCAGTACTCCAGGGGGAGCAATGCACCCAGAGGCTCCATCTCTGAAGAACCTGTGGCCACACCCTTAAGCCTACATAAAGACATTGCTCAGAACTCATTCGCTTTGTATTTTGTGGAATCGATCCTACACCTTCAGCATCATTATCAGGCAGGTGTCCAGCCTTTCTATGAGCTGGGGAAACCTGATCCCATCAGATCTCAGAAGATATATAAGTATGATAAAATAAATAAACAGGATCAACCCTACAATTATAGAATTATAGAGTTGTAAGGGACCTCCAGGGTCATCTAGAAGAGTTGGTCCTTATATGCTGCTTTCCTCTACCCAAAGGAGTCTCAAAGTGGCTTACAATCGCCTTCCCTTTCCTCTCCCCACAACAGACACCCTGTGAGGTGGGTGAGGCCGAGAGAGCCCTGATATTATTGCTTGGTCCAAACAGCTTTATCAGTGCTGTGGCGAGCCCAAGGTCACCCAGCTGGCTGCATGCAAGGAAGCAGGGAATCAAACCCAGCTCGCCATATTATAAGTCCACGCTCCTAACCACTACACCAAGCTGGCTCTCTAGTCCAACCCCTGGCAGAATGCAGGAAATACACAACTATCTACCTGCCCACAGTGACCCCGATTCCATGGCCAGATAATGCCACCCCTCCAAAAAAAAAGTCAGAATCCCTAGCCAGTATGGCTTGGAAGAAATTCGCCTCCCAACCCCAAAATGGTGACCGGCATTTCCCTGGGCATGCAAGAAAGGGCCACTAGAGCCAAGCACTGACACAATCCCAGCTGCCCACCCACTCACAATCTGCCTAAATTCACAAAATCAGCATTAATTCTGATGGCTGTCTAGCCTTAGCTTCAAAACTTCCAAACAGGGAGAACCCACCACCTCCCGAGGAAGCCTGTTCCACTGAGAAACCACTAACTGTCAGGAAGTTCTTCCGGATGTTTAGGCAGAATTTAGAATCACATGATAATAGAGTTGGAAGGGACCTCAAGAGTCATCTAGTTCAACCCCCTGCACTATGCATGACACTCATAACCCTATCACTCATCCACTGTCACCTGCCACCCCCTTGAACCCTCACAGAATCAGCCTCTCTGTCAGATGGCTCTCCAGCCTCTGTTTAAATATTTCCAAAGATGGAGAACCCACCACCTCCAAAGGAAGCCTGTTCCACTGAGAAACCGCTCTAATTAAACATTCTTCCTGATGTTTAGATGGAATTTCTTTTGAATTAATTTCATCCCATTGGTTCTGGTCTGACCTTCTGGGCAACAGAAAACCACTCTGCTCCATCCTCTATGTCAGGGGTAGTCAACCTGTGGTCCTCTAGATGTTCACGGACTACAATTCCCATGATCCCCTGCCAGAAACTGCTGGCAGGGGATCATGGGAATTGTAGTCCATGAACATCTGGAGGACCACAGGTTGACTACCTCTGCTCTATGTGACAGAAGGTGGTTGACCTATTACCTCTGAATGGCCTCTTAGTTGTCTGGGTAGCGTTTGGATGGCAGGCCTCCAGGGAATGCCAGGGTCATAATGCAAGAGCAGGCAATGGTAAACCACCTCCCAGCATCTCTTGCATGACACCTGGACAGTCTTCGGATCCTCTGGCTACATCACACCCAAGGCGTATGACAAATTAAAATAAATACAGACTGCAAAACATCAATGACTCCATCAGCTACCGGCACACACAGACCTATCGATCTGGATTTTTAATCAGCATTTTGTTCTTGCGTAATAGAGAAAAAATTATTATGTTGACATAAAGGGGAAGAGGGAAATAATTGTGTTGACATGAGTAAGCCACGTCCCATGAATGTTTGCCAGAAACTCAAAAGCTGAGCCATAACACAATATAAAATTTTAACAATTCTTTACTAAAGTGCACCAAGGAGAGATTCAAATGGGTAGCCGTGTTGGTCTGAAGTAGTACAATAAAATCAGAGTCCAGTAGCACCTTTAAGACCAACAAAGATTGATTCAAGGAGTTGAATAAATCTTTGTTGGTCTTAAAGGAGCTACTGGACTCTGGTTTTAAAGTGCACCAATATTAGGTTAGAAACAAAGTAAAAACTATATAAAAACTATTCAGATCTAATTGCACGTGAACAGACCAAATGCATTTCGACCCTACTGGGTCTTCTTCAGTGGTCAGTAATAATATTAAAGAATGCACTCTCATCTAAAACCAATTACGAAGTATAGCTGGGTGGTCAAGGGATACCTGTTAGGTGTAGCTCCAACAAATACTGTTTCTTTTTGGAGCCCCACCTTCTAAGATATGAAATACCTAGGGACAACGTTCTTTGTTAAAATTTTATATTGTTCTCTAGCTCAGCTTTTGCGTTCCTGACTTTTTTACGGTTCGGTTTTTGTTCCCTTTTTGGTTTTGCATGAATGTTTGCCATCAGGTAGTAACTTGAGAATGCCATTTGTGGCAGGAATCACAGAATCCTAGAGTTGGAAGGGGCCATACAGGCCATCTAGTCCAACCCCCTGCTCAACGCAGGATCAGCCCAGAGCATCCTAAAGCATCCAAGAAAAGTGTGTATCCAACCTTTGCTTGAAGACTGCCAGTGAGGGGGAGCTCCCCACCTCCTTAGGCAGCCTATTCCACTGCTGAACTACTCTGACTGTGAAAAACATTTTCCTGATATCTAGCCTATATCTTTGTACTTGAAGTTTAAACCCATTACTGCGTGTCCTCTCCTCTGCAGCCAACAGAAACAACATCCAGTCCCCAATCGTGGGACTAGAGAGGAACGTGGTGCATAAAATGACCCGGCAAACAGATGGGAAAGCCATTTGCTAAAGTATGTGGATGAAGAACAAAAAGAACAATGACATCAGGCAGAAGAAGAAGAAGAAAGTGGGTTTTTGATATCCTGCTTTTCACTACCCAAAGGAATCCCAAAGCAGCTTACGAAAACCTTTCCCCTTTTCTCCCCACACCAGATACCCTGTGAGGTAGGTGTGGCCGAGAGAGCTCTGAGGGAACTGCTCTGCAAGAACAGCAATATGAGAACTGTGACTTGCCCATGTTGACCCAGCCGGCTGCATGTGGAAGAGGAGGGAATCCGACCTGGTTCTACAGACTAGTGCCCGCTGCTCCAGATTGGTGTAGTAGTTGGTTCTTAGAGCTCAAAAACATTTTTAAACCACAAAATTATATCATTTAGGCACACATAAAACATCTCAGTGACTCAGACTCAGAGAACCTTTAATGGCATACAGAACAGCTCAGTGTGTGCACAGCAAATGCCATCAAGGTCTGAGCTTTAATAATAAATGGTTTCAATTTTTCTATTTCTGGTTTCATCCCTAACCTTTGCGGTCTCCGGGCCCCACCTCGGGACTTCACCATGTCTAAGGAAATCCCATCCCAAGGCCATTATATTAATAACATTGCAGTAGAATAAGTTGCAAAATTAACAATGTTTGTTCACTTCTTATAGTCATTTTAACAGTCAAGGATGGCAATCAAAACAGGGGACCCCAGGTATTGTATTAACCCGCTTTCCTGAACCTATTTCAGTGATTGCTCCTGAATGTATTCTGGAATATGATTATCGTATTTCTTATACATGATTACTAAAGTCTCTTAAAGTCTCCACAACATACTCCAAAGTGGAGATTTTGTGCTTTTTCAGCTTTGAGTGAAGGATATCAATAAGGCATCAGCTCTAGTATAATGGGGTTGTTCTAGGACATGCCCCCAAAGAATTCAATTAATAGTGATTTTAAAGGTCAGCCTGTGCTGGCAAGTGATCTTGCAGGTGCTGTGTATTGAAACAATTAAAGAGATAAGGCAATAATAAGTAGATTTATTTTTCATAAAAAGCAGCTCAAGTCCCAACTTGTGTTTGAGCCTTTCGGAAATATGGAGTCAAAATTAAAAATGAAATAACACTCGCATTATTGCAAGTGTAATGGATAGGTCCAACATATCCTAAGCCACATTTATATTTAATAATGGAAAGGACATTTTTTGAATCACATGTGATAAAGTCCTTCATGTTGAATATAGAGAGCCATCTTGGTGTAGTAATTAGGAGTGCTGACTTCTAATCTGGCGAGCATGCTGCCAGCTGGGTGACCTTTGGCTCCAGCACTGATGAAGCTGTTCTGACCAAGCAGTAATATCAGGGTTCTCTCAGCCTCACCTCCCTCTCAGGGTGTCTGTTGTGGGGAGAGGAAAGGGAAGGCGACAGTAAGCTGCATTGAGACTCCTTCGGGTAGAGAAAAACGGTATATAAGAACCAACTCTTCTTCTTCTTCCTCTTCCTCTTCTTCTATAAAATTATTGGAGGCTGGCAAACCAAAGAACAAAGGAACCCAAGATGCCATGGAAAGGGCGACTTCAAAGCATTTGCAAAACTACAAATCCTCACCTTTTGTTTGGTTCTGCTAAGTCCCCTCACCTTATGCTTATTTGACATTTTAAAAAAAAGTATAATCTTTCACCATCATACTTCGGGATGGTTCACTGACTTTCAATCATGAGCACTAGCTTCTGGCTCAGTTCAGAGGGCTGGCTTTTGCTATGGAAACCATGTGTTTTTAAGTACGCCCAAGTAAGAAACTACCCGTCACATTTTCATCCTGTGCTTCCACTGGAAGAACTCTGGACAACTTCTAGGGCTCCCCCAAATTGGTGCTCACAACAGCCCTGTGATGTAGGCTCCCCTGAAGAAATGCCTAGCTTGAGAAAGAAAGGCAATTTGTACACATTCAGAGACTCTGCTTCACAGACAGAAGGGACATTCCGGCAGTTATGGCTGCTGACCCCAGGTCTGCTGGTATGCTAGGTGGTCAGTACACCAGACAGATGGTGAAAGTTCACCGTGTCCCATGCCAGACCCATACATTCATTTCCTGGGGTCGTCGGGGTGGGGAGTGCTCCAGGGGACCAGTATTGCATCTCCCCCCTCCCAGCTTTTTGTTTGAGAATGGTTGAGGGCTGAGAACCCAGGTGGGGTCAGCTCTTTCAGGGTGACAGTCTCGGCCTCCTACCCCCAAGTCTCAGTCACACCTGCCAAGTCTCTGTTCGATGAGAGGACTCTGAAGATCAGAGGTCTTATTGTTTATGGACCTGGCATTACACAGCACCAGTGATGGAGAACAGCTACTATTCCTACACCCACCACCCCTGTATCTTGGGATGAGGTGAAGGCTAGAAAGGGTGTGGGAATTCCCATATCACCCACCCCTTCTCCTGCCACCACACCGTCTTCTGAGAGAACATCTGGAAGAAGTTCCTGACAGAGTGGTTCCTCAGTAGAACAGACATCCTCAAGAGGTGGAGGATTCTCCTTCTTTGGACGCTTTTAAGCAGAGGCTGGATATTCATCTGACAGAAATGCTGATTCTGTGAACTTAGGCAGATTGTGAGTGGGTGGGCAGAAGGGACTGTGTCGGTGCTTCGCTCTTGTGGCCCTTTCTTGCATGCCCAGGGGAATGTTGATTGCCACTTTGGGATCAGGAAGCAAATGTCTTCCAGGTCAGACTGGCCAGGAATTATAGTTTTCTTGATTGGGGGCATCACCTGGGCATGGAATTGGGGTCACTGTGGATGGGCTGGTAGTTGTGAATTTCCTGCCTTTTGCAGGGAGTTGGACTAGGTCAAGCTGGAGTTCCCTTCCAACTCTATGATTGTATAAGAACTGTGACTAGCTCAAGGTCACCCAGCTGGCTGCCTGTGGAGTAGGAGTGGGGGATCAAACCTGGTTTTCCAGATTAGAGGATGCCACTCTTAACCACAACACCATGCTGGCTCTCACACTAAGCTTGATTTGCTGTTCCCAGGCACTGACGTGCTGTTTCAGCCACACTGTTGCGTGCGGTTTTGGGTTGGTCCACATAAAAGATGTTACAGGAAACTTTTGATTTCATTGTTATTTTGCTCTGGGCCAAAGCAGCTCCCTGAAACCTGTTTCAGTCAGGTTACTCTTCCCTTCCTATCATTCTGGCTGACATCAGGAGGATGCAAATGTCTCTCGTGACCTTCAAGACCAGAGACACGGTCTTCTGATTGCAGTTAAAGTACAACTAAAAGTATAGTTGAAGTTGTTGGTTTCTTTTTTGGGTGAGGCAGCTAATACCCTAGAAGGAAAGGACTACTCTTCAAGAAGATCAAGATCAAGAAGATCTAGATAGACTAGGAAATAGCACCATATCCAACCAAAAGTGTGCCTCCCCTGCCAAGATGGGGAGCAGCTTACGACTGTGCCTGCAGCCAGGAATCAGGAGGGGGGGGGGTTTGATCTTTTTTGAATCGCATGCAATAAAGTCCTTCATGTTGAACAGAGAGACCCAGTTTGGTGTAGTGGTTAGGAGTGTGAACTTCTAATCTGGCGAGCCATGTTCGATTCTGCACTCCCCCACATGCAACCAGCTGGGTGACCTTGGGCTCGCCACGGCACTGAGAAAGCTGTTCTGACTGAGCAGGAATATCAGGCTCTCAGCCTCACCCACCCCATAGGGTGTCTGTTGTGGGGAGAGGAAAGGGAAGGCGAATGTAAGCCACTTTGAGACTCCTTCGGGTGGAGAAAAGTGGCATATAAGAACCAACTCTTCTTCTTCAGTAATATCAGGGCTCTTTCAGCCTCACCCACCTCACAGGGTATCTGTTGTGGGGAGAGGAAAGGGAAGGTGACTGTAAGCCGCTTTGAAAGAAAGAAAGAAGGGTGGACTGGATGGCCCCTGGCGGTCTCTTCCAGCGCTGTGTGATTCTGATTTTTTTTTTTTTTACAGGGAAGCCAGTTTTCAGCAGATGTGAATTCTCTGGCCAAGGACACTCCCCCGCCAGGCTTTCTGCATGTTTGCTTGTTCTGCCATGTGACAAGAGAAGACAAAGACGTGTCTGCATGGGTGGATGGGTGAGCTTATCTACCCTTGTCTGAATTTGCAAGGGAGAAGCTGGTTCCGGGCGGTGGTGCTCCGCCTGGGCTTGGTGAATCATATGACATCTTCAGATCCCTGCCAGCAGATCCTTTGGAGACTGCTCTGTCTTTTATGCCTACTCTGTCTTTTATGCCTACTGCTATCCGTGAGAGGACGACACACCCTGGGTGGAGAGCACATAAGGACCGACCTCCCTTTTGAAACGGAGGTTCCGCAGGCACTACGGTCTTTGAAGGTCTTAAAATAATAATAATTTTTTAAATCCGCATTGTCAGGAAGTCTAGCTTCTTTGTGTCTGCATTCAGCATGTTAATGGGGCGGCCAGGGTAGTGCCTTAAAGACAAGCAAGATTTTGTGGGCAAACAACACAAGAGATAAAGCTTGATTAAGGAACTAATAACAGATGCTGGCCTCCAGGTGGGACCTGGGGATCCCGTGGAATCTCATCTTTGGACAGGAACTATCAGTTCCTCTGGGGAAAATGGTTGCATTGGAGGTAGACTCCTTGGAACTGTGCCCCACTGAAGCCCCGGTCTCCGTCAGGCTTCATCCCCAAATCTCTGGGAATTTCCTGACCTGGAGGTGGTAACCCTATCACACCATCCCCTGCTGATGGTCAGGTGGGCGAACCTAACATACACGGTAGGGGAAAGACGATACAGCGAGAGGCAGTGTAGGGTAGTGGTTAAAGAGCAGCGGACTCTAATCTGGAGATCTCCCTCTCCTCCACATGTAGGTAACTGTGTGGCTTTGGGCTAGCCACAGTCCTGATAGAGCTGTTCTAGGGAGAGGAATGGAAAGGTTCTCCAGATACCAACCAGTAGGTGGTCCATAGCTCCATGGACGTTTGTCTGGACTCAACCAGGGGCCTTGCTTGGTGGAATGAGATCCCAGAGGACGAACTGCAATATGGAGCTCTTCCTTCAACCTTTTGGTCGGGGCCAGTGATCCTATAACATCTAATAGGTCCCCTTGACAAAAAACACTTCCAAGAAAACATCTTTTCTTTTCTTTCTTTCTTTCTTTCTTTCTTTCTTTCTTTCTTTCTTTCTTTCTTTCTTTCTTTCTTTCTTTCTTTCTTTCTTTCTTTCTTTCTTTCTTTCTTTCTTTCTTTCTTTCTTTCTTTCAGGGCCCAATCGGAAGGTGCAAAGTGCCTTCCGATTGGGCCCTCACCAGGACAGACAAGAGTTCTAGCCAGTCGGATGAGGGCCCAATCGGAAGGCGCGAAGCAGAGCTGATTATTATACTCTAGATACTATGGTAGGGGCTTGCAGGCTGCAGTTGGCAGTGAGTGGTGCAGGTGTGTCCGTCCTGGGCTATGGGCTATGGCCAGCCCTTATTTTGGGGCGCAGACAGACAGACTAGCATCAGCCCCGTGAGTCTGGAAAATGCAGGAAGATCTAAATAAACAATATTTACAGCCTGAAACTGTACATAGTGAACAAGTAAATGGCTGGAGAGACATGGGAACTGAAGTGCCCTAAAGAATAACAATGTGGAGAGCAACAAGGGCGGAGATTTAACAGGAGAGAGGGATCTGAGCTCCCTAACCTATTTGACCCCAGCTGTCCCCTGCAGGGCCTTCTTCTCTTCATTGTACACCAGACTTTGCCCATTCAAATGGATTAGGAGGAGTATAACCTTCAGAGATTCAGAGCTCCTTTTTCAGACATGAGTCAGAAAAGAGATCTCCAAGCCCTCCTGTCCCAGTCAGGACAGAGGAGGGATAGTGAAAAGAAGGATGAAAAGGTACAGTGAGCAGGAAAAGCCAACTTTTGCATGTCCCTATGCATTGCTTAACAGCCACCTCTGCAGCCTTAACTTGGCCACAACGGTTATCTCTGGGTAGTTAAAAAGCTTCGCCTGATTCTTTCTGCCAATCAGGTCTCAGGATAAGCTTAGCAGGCAGCTGTGTTGTAGTTACTGGGCTTTTAATGGCTTTGTTTTTGCACTGGTAATTAATGCTCTGATGTTGTTGTCTGGCCTTGAGAAGGACTTGAGATGGACTTTCAAGAGGCGCTGTATAAACCCAACAGGTCATTAACCATCGGGATGCCTGGTGAACATAGCAAAGTTTTGCCGAGTCATAAAAGCGTGACACCGAGGGCAGTAAAGAAATCTCCAAAGAAGTCTCTTGCAATAAAGGCAACCTGGAATTTATTCAAGTAGATAGATCAAGATGGGTAGTTGTGACAGTCTGTCTGCAGCAGTAGAAAAGGGGAGGAGGAGGAGGAAGCTAAAGATGAGCAGGCAGTGTGATGCAGCGGTAAAAAAGGCGCATGCCATTTTGGGCTGTATCAACAGGGGTATCACATGAAAATCACAAGATGCCATAGTCCCATAGTTGATTGGTCCCTTGCCACCGGACTGATGAATCTGCCCCCCCAACTCGGCCGCATCCGGCCGAACGATGCCATTTTCTTGCCGCCTGCCCGCCCGCAGACGACGCTTGCTGCCTGCCTGCCCACAGACGAGGAGCCGCTGCCGGCCCAAGACGTGAGCGGCCTGCCTCGCCAACGCCCCACGTGCCTGCCTACCACCTGCGGCCGCTGCCCAGCCTCCTGCCACAGCCGCGACAGTGCCCGAGCCGGCGCCGCCTCCCCCCGTGCCACTGGCCCCTCTGACAGCTGCGGCAGTGCCGCAACCGCCTTCGGCCGCCCCGCCTCTGAGGATGGGACCTCGCCGCCGGCCCGCCAAGCCTCCAGGTGCTGCCGGCCGCTGCCGCGCCTGCACCAGTGGGCCGCCCCCAATGGCGGCGGCCGCGGCAATGGAGTAGCCAGCGCCTCTGTCGCAAGCGCCCGGCGCCGGGACAGGCCACAGCCGCTATGCTGGAGCCTCCACCGCGAGAACATCCACCCCTTCATCTCTGTGCCGCCGCCGAGCGCACTCCACAGCCTTTGATGCCTTGGTAGGTCCCGCGCCGGCAAGACACCTGCAGGACCCGCCAGCTGACGCGGGAGGGTGTCGCCCTGGCCCATCCACAGCCTCGGGTCTGCGTCCGCCCGCCCCCAGGCCATACAGCCACCCCCCAAACTCCATTGCCCCTCTAGCGCCCGCTGTATTTAAACTACAGCGGGCTTAATTACTAGTGATAACATAATTCCGAAGTAGGAGAAGCATGACAGACACACACTGACTCCACGTCTCCCCTTCCAGCAAGTGCTATGTCTGGGGGATTTTGGCCACTGATGCAAATGAGGGCTTCTGCCGGCCAAGGAACTAACCAATCAAAGGAACCTGTTAAGGTCCAACCAGATCGCTCTACTTAGGGCCAATCAGATCGATCTACTTAGGGCCAATCAGATTGCTCTGCTTAGGGCCTATCAGAGGCAGCAGCAGGCTGCCTGAAAGGTATAAAAGCACATGTTTGCCTGTTTTTCTCTGTTCAGTATTTGGAGTTTTTTGCTGGAGTTGCTAAATAAAAACAGCTGTTCTGAACAACTGGAAATTGTGTTCCCTGAACTCAAAGACTTAATAGCAAGACTAAACATTCTTTGTCAATTTCATGAAGCGAAATAGAGTGGTGGTCAGTTTCAGAAAAGGAGACTACAAAACTTTTTTGTTTTACAACAGGGGTAGTCAAACTGCGGCCCTCCAGATGTCCATGGACTACAATTCCCATTAACTCCTTCAAGAGTTTCCTAACCTGGATCTGGCAAAACTAGCACGGTGTGTTTAATTGTACTGTAACCTAAGAGTCTGTTCTATGAACACATTTTTATACACATTAAATGAATTACCAGCATCACCCAGTCTGTTTTTGAAGTATTTATCTCTCCTTGCATTAACCTCTCCGCCTATTAAGATTAGTACATTCTTTCATACATCTTAATTAACTCAGGACCAGCATAGTTGGGATCATTAGTGCATTCTGCTTAGTGTTTCTCTGCAATTCAATTAGAAGTCTGAGGGCATTTCCGCACAGTGGTCAAAATGGCGAGATGCCTGCGACCTGCAATAGTGTGATATTAAATCATACTTTTTGTCCCCTCCACACTTCAGTGCCTTCCTGACAGGTCTTTCCCTTCACACATGCTGGGCAAAGAGCAAACGAGAGAGCAATGTCCTATTTCACTCACCACTCCTCCGCCTGTCAATCAAAAAGGCCAACCAATCGGTGGTTTGTTGGTCTCACCCCGTTTTTTCTTTTACTTGAGACTTACATGTAGCAATGCATATTCACTTTTATGAAAACACATTGCCACGGTATTTAAAGCTCCCCCCCAAATGCAGACAGCAAGCAGACAGCACAGGGAGGGAGGCAATCCCCACCATCATTTAAAACAGCCGAAAGGATAAGGGTGCCAAGAAGAAGAAGGAGAAGGAGGAGGAGAAGTTGGTTCTTATATGTCACTTTTCTTTACCCAAAGGAGTCTCAAAGCAGCTTACAATTGCCATCCCTTTCCTCTCCCTACAACAGACACCCTGTGAGGTGGGTGAGGCTGAGAGAGCCCAGATATTCCTGTTCGGTCAGAACAGCTTTCTCAGTGCCATGGTGAGCCCAAGGTCACCCAGCTGGCTGCATGTGGGGGAGTGCAGAATCGAACATGGCATGTCACATCCTGCGGTGTCTCTGTCACTGGCTGTGGCTCCAGGTCAGGACTTCTGACTGCCTCTTCCTCAGAGGAGTCCTTGCATCACTGTGCTCTGTTGGATCTGGCTGGTCCTCCCTCCCCCTTAACTTGCAGCTGAATTGTTGCAAGATCAACTATACCAGCTGGTTGACACCTCCAACTCAAAGCTTGCAGAAACCACACAGCGTTTCGGAGGAGACAGGGATGAGGGAAGGAAAACGTTGGTTTTACATGGCAGCATCAAAGAAATATGTTGCCCTGGAAATATCTGAAAGTCATCTAAAAAGGAGTTTCTGGACAAATAGGTAACCCATTGTGTTTTCTGAGTCAGCTGCTTAGATCGAAAGTTCAGCCTATTGATCTTGAGAAATGTGAAAAACTTATGAAGGCACCGTATGGTCTTTGAATTCTCCTGACCTTCAGCTGCCTTATAACTCCAGTGTTGCTTAATTGGCAAAGAGTCCTTGCTAAGTTTAAAATAGAGCTTTTGCTGATGAATGTGCATGCCCATTAATTCCTGTTAAAGAAGCAGAATATCTGTATCTTCTGTCCTTGAAGCTGCATCTTCTTCAAGGCCCTGTGACAAGCTGCTAACTCTCGACAATTCCACGGCACAGCTGTTGCCATGACCCTTGATCCCGCACCTCCTCTGTCAGGTGCCACTTCTGGGGTTTCTCGAAGCCGAAGAAGGTTTCACGGGTTTCTCAATGGTAAAACATTTGAGAAAGGCTGGCCAAGAGTAACTGCGTGAATATTGCTCTGTCCGGCGAGGCTTTTCAGATGTTCTGAAATAATCAGGGAAGGCAACTGTGCCAAGAAAGGTATGCCATGTGCATGTGCGTGTGTCCGTGCGTGTGTGTGTATGTTTGGTGAATTTTGCAGATTGTTTGTTGATTCAGTCAGTGCTTGCCCAAAAAAGAACAGGGAAAAGAAACCGCTGAGCAGGAAGTAGTGTTGGATGAACGCCTAACATTCAAAGCAGAAATGAAACAACACAAAGCCGAGCCCCTCCCGATTGAAAGGGAGATGCTAATATTTCCCGAACTTTGCCCTCTTCTGCTGTTAGGGCCAAGCGGCCGGGAGGGACAGATGCCACCTAACCTAAGTCACAACAACTGGGCAAAGTCCACAGGCCATCCAAGGAAATGGGCATTGCTCTTTTAACTCTTGCACAGAAAAACACTCACAGCCACATGAAAGGCGGTTTTGAAGGAGTGGGCATGCATGATCACAGGAGTCATCAGAGCTGACAGGCAGTGCTCATGCTGGTATGTACAACTTGTACTGAGGCAAACTAGTTTTGCCTCCTCCCTTCGTTACAGTTGCTGCCCACTGGGGGAGCATGGAGTTCTCCCAGAATGTCATGCTCCAGAGGGCCAAAGATGAGTTCTCCAGGAGAAAATGGCAGCTTCAGTGCCATCTCCACTAAACTCCCTTCCCGAACTTTACCTTTCCCAGGCATTGCCCCCAAAATTGACCACACATTGGACAGACCACCCTTGGTCTTAGAACTGGGTGTTATTTATTTATTTGATTTGTATCCCACCACTCCCCAATGGGCAGGTAACATGGTCTTAAAACCCCATTAAAACACCCCCATTAAAAGACTGAAAAACCCATAACATGGCGGATGATCTCCCAACCTACTTCCCCATTCCAACTAGAGGCGTTGAGAGCATGGGGTGGCATGATGTCCACAGGCCCACAACCTCCCTTCGCTGGGTGGAGCAGTTAGATTTGTAGTGTGTTAGCTTATGGATGGGGAGTTTGTTCCTTTTCCCCTCTTGTTTTTATTTTACTTATATTTATCTGGGTTTTTAAAATTAATATTCTTCAGATCTTCCTATTTAGTCTATCTTTTAACTCATAGTCTCAGAGTAGCTTTTACCTCCATGCGATTTCAAACAATGCCAACAGCTCTGCTGAGTGGGTGATACCATAAAACACCAAAAGATCAATGCTTCTGTATTTGTGGAGCGTTAGTTCTGCAGGATCTCCCACATTACATTCTCACTTGCCCATTGTATACAGATCCTAGGGCCAAATTTCTTGCTGGCCTACTTTTGTTGTTGTTATGTGCGAAGTCGTGTCCAACCCATCGCGACCCCATGGACAATGATCCTCCAGGCCTTCCTGTCCTCTACCATTCCCTGGAGTCCATTTAAGTTTGCACCGACTGCTTCAGTGACTCCATCCAGCCACCTCATTCTCTGTCGTCCCCTTCTTCTTTTGCCCTCGATCGCTCCCAGCATTAGGCTCTTCTCCAGGGAGTCCTTCCTTCTCATGAGGTGGCCAAAGTATTTGAGTTTCATCTTCAGGATCTGGCCTTCTAAAGAGCAGTCAGGGTTGATCTCCTCTAGGACTGACCGGTTTGTTCGCCTTGCAGTCCAAGGGACTCGCAAGAGTCCTCTCCAGCACCAGAGTTCAAAAGCCTCAATTCTTTGACGCTCGGCCTTCCTTATGGTCCAACTCTCGCAGCCATACATTGCGACTGGGAATACCATAGCCTTGACTAAACGCACTTTTGTTGGCAGGGTGATGTCTCTGCTTTTTAGGATGCTGTCTAGATTTGCCATAGCTTTCCTCCCCAGGAGCAAGCGTCTTTTAATTTCTTTGCTGCAGTCCCCATCTGCAGTGATCTTGGAGCCCAGGAAAATAAAATCTGGCCTACTAGATGGGCTAAATCTGTGGTTCCCAACCCCCGGTCCGGAGAAGGGGACCGGTCCGTGGATCAGCACTGGGCCGCAGCTCCTCCTCATCCTCCTCCCCGGCTGCTGCCTTAAGGGCTGCCTTCCACTCTGCCGCTGGTTCACCTTTGGTGCTCTCCAGCGGCCACCATGGCTGGGGCTCCCCCTCAGCGTGGCACTGCGCGGCTGCTGCTGGCAGCACCCCCCAACAGGTAGCAGAAAGTCAGGGGCTCCGGCAAAAAAGCAAGTGGAGTCGGGGCTCAGGTGGTGGCAACGTCCCTCGGCAAAAGACTACCCCCCCGGGCCTCAGTAAAATTGTCAAGCGTTGACTGGTCCCCAGTGATAAAAAGGTTGGGGACCAGTGGGCTAAATGATAAATCTGACCAGGAAAAACTTGTGTTCTTGTTAGCAGATACTAATTCATTTGCTTCTAACAAAATGTCATTATTTGCCCTTGCGGTAAAGAAAATAAGGGCCAAAGTGGTCCTGCAGAGAGCAAATACCTAGAATAGATATAGGATAGGTGGATGTATGTAATCTGGAAATGTTCTTATGATGTTAAGTAATTATTATCTGAGATTGCACATTCTCTTATCTACTTTTTTATTACTGATTTGAAATGTTTGAAATCCTTTTATATTTTCCTTTTATATTGTAATGGCCTATGGCTACATGCAATAAAATCTGACTTGACTATTACTATTCTGGTCTAAGGCTATTTAAATAAACTAATAATCTAAGAACTAAGACCGCCCCTGGAGTCCTGTGTGCAGTTCTGGAGGACTCACTTCAAAAAGGAAGTGGACAAAAGGGAGAAGGCGCAGAGGAGAGTGACAAGGATGATCTGAGACCAAGCCCTGTGAGGAAAGGCTGAGGGACTTGGGGATGTTCCGCCTGGAGAAGAGGAGGTGGAAAGGGGACAGGATGGCTCTCTTGAAGTATCTGGTAGGTTGTCACTTGGAGGAGAGCAGGGAAAGGTTCCTGTTGGCAGCAGAGGAGAGGACCTGCAGTAAGGTCCTCTCCTCTGTGTAGAATAGTACCAGCTAGATGTCAGGAAACTTTTTTTCACAGTAGTTCAGTAGTGGAATGGGCTGCCTAAGAAGATGGGGAGCTTCCCCTCACTGGTGGTCTTCAAGCTGTGGCTGGACAGCTAATTATCCTGGATGCTTGGGGCTGGTCCTGCATTGAGGAGGCGGCTGGACTAGATGGCCTGGATGACCCCTTCCCACTTTTAACATCCAGAAATTTCCCATGCTGGAGTTGGCAACCCTATCTCCTCCTCTCTCCCAGCCTGTTTGTTACTACATGCAGAAGTGTAGATTTTCAACCAAGCAAGAATTTTTTCTCCTTTCAACAACAGTCATTGTGGTTTGGGACTGTTGAAAAAGGAAGGTACTGCAGGACTTTCTGTAATTATTTAGTTCCTTTTACTGATAGGTCTTTGCAGCAGTGGGCATGGTGGAAGGATTGGAGCATTTTCAGCATTTTGCACCATGATGACAATAGCACTTTTAGGGGGAATCAGCACGTTCTACATAGAATCATAGAATCCTAGAGTTGGAACTTTCCATAGAGGACATCTAGTCCAACCACTTGCTCAATGCAGGATCAGCCTCAAGAATGCAGGACAATAATTCCCTCTGTAACGCTATTACAGCAATGGTTAGACAATACTGTTACCTACCCTTGAGTCATAATTATATACATTTGTAAACAGATCTGGCTGGACCGCCTTACATTTTGCCATAGGAAACCACCAGGATCTACTTCTTTTCCATTGCCAATTCCTTTTCTTTCTGCTTCCCTCCCTCTGGGATTTTATATAGGACAAGAAGGGGTTTGTTTATATAGGACAAGAAGGGGTTTGATTGCGTAGTCCCTGGTTATGCAACTAGAGGGGGGGGGGAAATGATGTTCCAAGTTTATTCTCCCCATTCGGTGCTGACAAATCCTCCCACACCTCCCGTTCTCTGCTTTTTGAAATCCTTCAAAATGCTGAAGGAAGAAGGAAGAACAAAAACAAGGCTTTTGGTACAGGTCTACGCATGTCTGCCTATTACATTTTCATCTCGCCCTTCCTTTGAGACGCTCCAGGTGGAGTCAACAGCTCTAGTCTCTCTAATGTACACTTTCTCAATCAGGGTTTCATGAAACGCTGGGGTTTCTTGAGGGCCCCGGAAAGGTTTCCTGAAAGGGTGGGTGTTAATTCTTTATATATATATATATATATATATATATATATATATATATATATATATATATATATATATATATATATATATATATATATATATATATATATATATATATATATATATATATATATATATATATATATATATATATATATATATATATTTTAAATTTGTTAAGCATTTATTGAACACCCCCTAATGGTTAATGATGGGCCTGGGGAGGGGGTGGAAAGGGGAGGGGGCCTGGATGGGCGTGTCCGCAGCTCTGCTTCGCAACAATATTCTGCATGATTGCACCACTTCTGAGGTTTCTCAAAGCCTAAAGAATGTTTCAGGGGTTTCTCAACGGTAAAAAAAGTTAAGAAAGGCTGCTTTAATGTATCCTCCTTTCAGATTATGCTGGGAGAGAGTGAATGGCCCCAGGACTGTCAGCTAGTGAATTTCAGGGCAGAGCAGAATTACTGGGTTCTCCCTCACTGCTGAAGGGGATAGCGTAGGGTAGTCAGCTCCAGGTTGGGGAACAGAGTTTCGGGGGTGGAGCCTGAAGATAGGGGCCTCAGTACGGTATAAGGCCACGTAATCCACTTTCCAAAGCATCCATTTTCTCCACACAATCTGACCTTCATACCCTGGAGTTCAGGTACAATCCTAGGTCAGCAGTTCTCAACCTGGGCGTCGATCGACTTTTTCCCCAGGGTTTGCCGCTGTGCCGCCACCTTCCTAATGGCACAAGGGTTGCATGCTCTGGCACACTCCGGCCATCACGGAAGCCTGAGGCAGCCAGCGCTGCAATGCAGAGGCGAAGGGCACTGGTGCCGCCCCTTCCCTTCCATGCCGTGGTGCTGGCAGCCTCAGGCTTCTGTGATCACCAGCATGCCGGAGCACGCAACCCTACGACCCCCTTTGGGTCGCTGAGGTCGCCACGCCGACGACGACACCGCAAAGGGGTGTCGCACCATCAAGTAGGTTGAGAACCACTGTTCTAGGGCAGTGGTCCCCAACCTTTTTATCTCCAGGGACCGGGGGGTAGACTTTTGCCGAGGGACGTCGCCACTGCTGCCTGAGCCCCTGTTCCGCTTGCTTTCCTGCAGGCGCTCCTGCCTTCCCACCGGTGCCCCTGCCTTCCCGCCGCCCGCTGGGGGGCGCTGCTAGCAGCCCCTGTGCAGTGCCATGCCGAGGGGGAGCCCCAGCCATGGCAGCCGCTGGAAAGCACCAAAGGAGAGCCAGTGACAGAGTGGCAGGGCAGCCCCCAAGGTAGCAGCCAAGGAGGAGGACGAGGAGGAGCTGCAGCCCGGTACTGACTGTTCCTCGGACCAGTCCCGGTCCCCGGACCGGGGGTTGGAGACCACTGTTCTAGGGGTTCCTCAGGTCCCACCTACAGACTGGCATCCCTATGGTGGTGGAGTGACCATCTGAACCCAGGCTTTCTACCAATACATCAGGCCTACGACTGAGGCCAGGAAATTAACACCGATAAAAGGCTGACCCTCTCTGCTCGCGCCATCTACGAAACACCACCCACCCAACTTCAATGGAATTCTCCTTGATAATATTCAATAGGGGTGGTTTAATAATATCATTTTGTTCACTATGTTTTAATTTAAAACGTTTGATCACTGTTTATCAATGTCACTTTGTATATGCCTCGTTGTTACTCACCCTGAGCCAACCGGGAAGGGCAGGCTATACAAATGAAGCCATTTATCACTGTTGTTGTTGTTAGGCTGTCTGTTCCAAAGTGAGATTCAAATGGTTAGCCGTGTTGGCCTGAAGCAGTGGAACAAATTTGAGCCCTGGAGTACCTTTATGACAGACAGGGTACGAGCTTTCATGTGCACGCTTGCTTCTTCAGACACAGTGTAACAGAATTTCCTCAACCATTACATTATAGGTAGAGGAGGAATTAGTTGCCAGGATGGGTTAGTTAGGGTCAAAACGCTGCAGCAACTTGTTGATTATAGCTTGGATTGGATAAAGGCAGGAGGCAAGATCTCTGAATAGCGGTAAATTAGCATACACATTAGAGCCTCTTGTGGCGCTGAGTGGTAAGGCAGCAGACATGCAGTCTGAAGCTCTGCCCATGAGGCTGGGAGTTCAATCCCAGCGGCTGGCTCAGCTTTCCATCCTACCGAGGTTGGTAAAATGAGTACCCAGCTTGCTGGGGGGTAAATGGTAATGACTGGGGAAGGCACTGGCAAACCACCCCGTATTGAGTCTGCCATGAAAACGCTAGAGGACGTCACCCCAAGGGTCAGACATGACCCAGTGCTTGCACAGGAGATACCTTTACATTTAGCATACACATTTTATTTTTATTTTTTATTTTTATATCACCCTTCCCTACGGCCCTCGGCGATTTACATGGAACGTTTCACACATTTACATAGAACTTTACGATAATCTATAACAGGGGTAGTCAAACTGCGGCCCTCCAGATGTCCGTGGACTACTATTTCCATGAGCCCCTGCCAGCATTCCATGAGCCCCTGTGCACATTTGCTGGCAGGGGCTCATGGGGATTGTAGTCCATGGACATCTGGAGGGCCGCAGTTTGACTACCCCTGATCTATAACATGGCACAAATTTCAAAGAACATCTCAACAAAATATCAGGTAACAATCACAACACAGCATGAATAATAACACTGATATACCCCTGGGGAGATCAAGTTCCTCAGTCATGGAAGGGGCATCTGGGGAAAGGGGACCAGCAGATGTACTGAGTCGGTGAGAGAACATATGTTGAATCAAATGGCACTTCAAAGACAGACAAAGACAACTAAGCCCACCCTTCTCACTACCTACTATGTGATGATTGGCTGACTGGGAGCAGGCTGTTAATTCAATTACCTTATATACCCACGTATAAGCTGAGAAGGACTTTTTCAATGTGAATACTGTGCTGAAAAACTCGGCTTATAAACAAGTATCTACGGTAAACGTACCACTGGCCTCAACATTTGTTTTATTCCAATGTCAGTACCTTTTGTTTAAATAAGAGCACATAGGCCCCAAAGCTGCCTTATAAGCAGTCTGGATAGCCTGGCCTAGTTTGAGCTTGGCACAACTTGGAAGCTAACCTGGCTCGGCTACAGTTAATACTCGGATGGAAAACCACCAAACAAGCCCAGGGTTGCTATGCAGACCCTATGGAATGGGTCACATAATTTGGCTGGACCGTGACAGCATGTCTTTGTGTTCTATGCATACTGAGAAATGAGCTCTGCTGGGTTTGCTAGGAGAACGGTTGGTTGTGATATCCTACTTTTCAGTACAAGAAAGCATCTCAAAGTGGCTTACAATCACCTTCCCTTTCCTCTCCCCACAACAGACACCCTGTGAGGGAGGTGAGGCTGAGAGAACCCTGATATTACTGAAGAAGAAGAGTTGGTTCTTATATGCTACTTTTCTCTACCCAAAGGAGTGCAGAGGACGAGGGATCAAACCAGATTAGAAGCCGCCACTCTTAACCACTAGGTCTGATCCAATGTGATCCAAGGGTTGCCAGACACCGCCAGCCATTGGTAGGGTGGTAGAGTGGCCAGTTCTGGATTGGGAAATGCCTAGAAATTTGGGGGTGGAGCCAATGCCTTCAAGTTCACCTTCCAAGGGCACCATTTCCTTTGGGGGGACTGATGTCTGTAGTTTGGAGATGAGCTGTAATTCTGGGAGAACCCCAAGACCCACCTGGAAGTTGACATCCCTGGCTGATCCAGAGAAGCCCACAAATCATATGCCAGAATCAATGTATGAGGCACCAGGCTGAGAGTCCTTTGGCCTGCGTCTGACGGGCTGCACCTCTAGAAATGCTCAGGTTTTCAGTTCCTGCAAGGAGATTTAAAAAAAAGAAGAAGTCATATTCAGCGGTACTCAGATAGTGCTAAGCAGGGTTTTTCCATGGGCACAGAAGGGGAAAACAAAATGCTCATGGACTGTGCCCACTTTAAAGGATGGAGAGAGAAAAAGGCACCATGCATACTTAGCTAGACTGGGGGTGGGCAGGCTAGAAGAAGAGTTGGTTCTTATATGCCGCTTTTCTCTACTCAAAGGAGTCTCAAAGCGGCTTACAGTCACCTTCCCTTTCCTCCCCCACAACATACACCCTGTGAGGGAGGTGAGGCTGAGAGAGCCCTGATGTTACTGTTTCATGTATCGTTGACTAGTTTTAATGTAAACCGTCCTGAGCCTTCGGGGAGGGCGGTATATAAATCTAAATAAAATAAATAAATAAATAAATAAGAAGAATTGGTTCTTATATGCTGCTTATCTCTACCTGAATGAGTCTCAAACCGGCTTCCAATTGTCTTCCCTTTCCTCTCTCCACAACAAGCACCCTGTGAGGAAGGTAAGGCTCAGTCAGAACAGCCTTATCAGTGCCGGGGAGAGCCCAAGGTCACCCAACTGGTTGCATGTGGGGGAGCGGGGAATCAAACCGTGCTCCTAACCGCTACACCAAGCTGGCTCACAAAAGAAATGTTAGTGGCAATAATAGCCAATGAGTCCCTGTCACTTCCCAACTTCCTAACGTACCAGAAACACTTCTGTCCAGTGGAGACCTAGCAGCAACGCTATGTCCCACTGTTTCCAGGTTCCTCAGTCTGGAGATGGCCCGAAAGCCCCTCCCTTGACGCATATGTTGCTAGTCTTTCAGGTGCTCCTGACTCTTGTCCTTTTCTGGTGCTGCAGACAGACTAACTTGGCTACTTGTCTTGGGAGGGAGCCGTAACTCATGAAAGCTCCTCCCCTGGCCCAAATCTTGTCAGTCTTTCAGTTGTGCCTGAATTTTGGCTCTTTTCTCTATGCTACAGACATAATAAGACTATCCATGCTGGAGGTGAGCAGTGACTCACGGAAACACTTCCACTACCCCAAGTTTTGTTAGTCTTTCAGGTGCTCCTGGACTCTGGCTCTTTTCTCCTGCTACAGACAGACTAACAGGGCCACCCATCCTTGAAGTGAGCCGTGAGTCACCAAAACGCCACCCCTGTCACAGATGTTGTTAGTCTTTCAGGTGCTCCTGGACTCTGGCTCTTTTCTCCTGCTCCAGACAGCACCCTTTTCTTTTGTTGCTGTCCCTTGGTAATTAAAAAAAAATCATAATATAAAAACATGTCAAAGGAGGAAAGTTAAAAAAAAACAAAACAGTAGTACACACGCACAAAAATCCCTTTAAAAAAAGGCAGCCCTGTCCTGCGCATGCGCCACCAAGCCTTCCATCTTCTCGGACCAGCCCGCGCGCGGGCGCTTGTCGCCGTGCGCGCTCCTTTCGCGAGCGGCGTTGGCCGTCCTGACAGAAGCAGCGCGCGCGGCCTCATTCCATCCCTCGTGAGAGCGCTTAGGACGCCCTGACGGGAATCGGGGCGGGCGGGCGCGCGCGCGCGCGAGCCAGCGTAGGCGGCGGTTGAGAACGACGGTTGAGAGAGGGGGCGCGAGGCAGCGATGAGGGGAGGGGAGGGGCGGGCGGCCTCGGGGGCGGGGCTTCGTCGCGAGAGCGCGCAAAGGCTGAGGCGGGGAGAGACTAGCGAGCCGGTCGCCGACCTCCTGACGACGCCTGACGGGATGACGGAGAGGCCGGGCGGCCGCCGGACGGGCTGATCGAGCGGGGCCGAGCCGCTTTCCCTCCTTTCTCGCCGCAGGCGCCCGCGGGCACAGCCCCCTCCCCCTCCCTCACGCGCCCACTCCTTTATTCAAGCCCCCCCTTCTAGGGACCCCCCCCTCCCCCGGTGTCTCTCGGCCTGCTGCTGCCCCCTTCATGCAGCCCTAAGACCCCCACCCCCCTTTTGCCTGCCCTCTTTCCTAGTTACTGGCCAGGGGGTGGGAAAGCAGGTAACCCCCCCCTCCCCCCTTCCCCGGGGCCTGTTCGCTCTCTGGCATCGGAGCTGTCCCAAGTCCTACTTCCCCAAATCAGATTCCCCCCACCTCCAGGTCAAATTGGGAACATTGACGCTCCCCAGTCAGAAATCCCTCCTCCCTCCAGACCTGCCAGGTTTAGGTACCCCCTCCCCCACCCAGTCAGACCCCACCCAAATCAGTCTTGGAGGAGGGGCCCGGCTAGTCCTCCCCATACAAATTGGGACATATCCCTCGCCTGGGCTGACACCGTCGAGGCTGCCTCCCCATCCGCCTGTCCTGAGCCGGCCCCGGCCCCTTCCCTTCAGCCATGGCCGTCTTCCACCGCTGGGCCGCTTACCTGCAGGATCCGGAAAAAGTGGCCCGTTTCCAAAGGCTGTGCGGCGTGGAACCCGTTCTGGATTGGAGGTCTGGCGCCTCGGAACAGGCTCAGGAGCAAAGGGCGTCTGAAGTTTTCTTGGTCAACGGGAGCTGCCTGGCTCCCCAGGCGGATGGCGAGGGTGACGGGAGGCGCCGGTTGCAGAGCGCTGGGGGTGCCAGGGAGAAAGGCAACGGGTGGCACTCCAATGGCATGAAAAACGGGATGCTTTCTGGAGAAACCTGTGCGGCAGAGTCCCAGCAGGGGCCTCCAGAGGATGGGAAGGAGCACCGCTGGGGTATGCAAAGGATGCCCCGGCGCAACTCCCTGACTGGGGAAACCGTGTGCCAAGCGTTCCGAATCCGCAGCCGTTTCTTCTACTATCTGTTCACCCTGGGCACGGAGCTGGGCAACGAGCTCTTCTATATACTGTTTTTCCCCTTCTGCATCTGGAACCTGGATGCTTGGATAGGCAGGAGGCTCATTATCGTATGGGTCTTGGTCATGTATCTGGGTCAGTGTACCAAGGACGTTATCCGCTGGCCGCGGCCTGCCTCCCCGCCAGTGGTGAAGCTGGAGATCTTCTACAACTCAGAATACAGTATGCCCTCCACCCATGCCATGTCAGGCACAGCCATCCCTCTAACGCTGATTCTGCTTAGCTATGGAAGGTGGCAGGTAAGCGAGCCCCCTTTTCCTCCCCTTTCAGATTAAAGATTTTAGCCACAGCCACTACTGTTAAAATAGTCCGGTGAAATAGTCTCCATCTTTGGAGATTCTTAAACAGGGGCTGGAGAGCCATCTGACAGAGAGGCTGATTCTGTGAAGGTTCAAGGGGATGGCAGGTGACAGTGGATGAGCGAGAGGGTCGTGAGTGTCCTGTAATGTGCAGGGGGTTGGACTAGATGACCCAGGAGATCCCTTCCAGCTCTTATTATTCTATGATTCTAAAATATGGCACAGCTCTGCTGCTTTGAAATGCATGCAAAATGAGCGTATCCTTTATCAGGTTAACACTTGGTACCAGGTACTTTAGTTAATGTGGTGCAGGAGCCAGAATGTATGACTGGGGTTGGTTTAAATCTTCACTCAGCCACGATGCTTGCTGGATGACCTTGAGGCAGCTGTGCTTTCTTTCTGTCTAAACTAAATAAAAAAAAACTGGGGGGGGGAAATGATGTATGCCTTCTTGAATTACTAGAAGGCTGGTGGAATTCCCCCCCCCTAAGATTGGTAGATGTGATATTAAACCTTTAGGCTAATTTTGAAGGTTGATATTAATATCGTAATCCCAGGCATCTGAACGGGGGCTCTGTTTTGTCAAAATGTAGCATCTATGTTAAACTTCTCAGGCATTCTTGTAGTCTTTTTATTTGAAAACTCTTGAGTGTGCCTCAGCTGTTAGCACTGTGTATGTATTTACTGTATCAGCTGAAAGCCAGGCTGAATGAAAGACATGAAAATAGAACAATACATTTAACGTAATTTTCCGTTCCCTCAGTTGGAAGATTTAAGTCCCTCCACAATGTCTGTCTGAAATAGAAATTGTAGCAATGTTAGTTTTATCTCTTATTTTTTAGCTTCCTTTAGCACAAGAAAAAGCAGGAGGTGACCTATATTTCTTATTCAGTGGGAGTTGAACATGCTTCCAGATAAACATCCCTTTAATTAGTTCCTTAAAGCAGGGGTAGTCAATCTGTGATCCTCCAGATGTTCATGGACTACAATTCCCATGAGACCCTGCCAACATTTGCTGGCAGGGGCTCATGGGAATTGTAATCCATGAACATCTGGAGGACCACAGGTTGACTACCCCTGCAGGCTTAAAGGGACTTCTGAACCTTAACTCTGGAGACATAGATGTAAAATACCAGTTCATCTCATCTGTGATTCAATTCCAGTGACACAGAACTCTTCATGCACCAGCTAGTAACTCCATGGAGGCCTGGGTGGGTGTTGTGATATTGATGTAAATAAATATCATATGCAGTAATCGCACTTCTTTGGTAACTGTCTACGAGTTGGCAAAGGTGGGAATATGACCACAGAGAAAGGACTTGGATAGGAATTACGTCACTTTCCTGTTAATGTTGCATTTGTACTTCTGAACACAGTCCAGCGTTGCTCTAATAACTGGCTTTCTTAACCCCTTCCCCCCCCCCCCATGCTCCTCTGTATGCCTGGGCCTTGTACCCAGTGACTTCTGGTTCCCTTTAAAAATAACTCCCTCTCCCCAATCTTTGCCTTTAAAAAGAAATCTTAATGCCAGGTTTGTCCTTATCTTCACCACATTCTGCTGTTAACTAAGACAACAGGAAAATTGCTGACTTCGGTGACTGACAGCTGAGGCAATGAGAATTTGCTGAGAGGAACAGTTCCGTAGACACTTTCTGTTGGCAGAATGTCATAGTTTGTATCACTTTAATTTGTATAAGATACTGATCCCTACTCTTAACATGTAGTTAACCAAATAATAGCTGCTCCTCCACCACACCTAAATGTGGTAAAATTGTTCTATGTGAAAATAATCTGGGAGGATAGAGAAGTCTCTCAAGGAGATGTTTGGGTTACAAAAATCAGGATAGAGTATTGCTGTGTGATTTCACTTGTTAACTTCATTTTAGTCCAAACTGAAACTTTTGTACAGTTACGGTGGGTATGGATTTGGGGCTACAATGCTCCTTTAAAATGGACTGTCTATCCTCTCTTGCAGAGAAAATTCCACGTAGGAAAATTTCTTGAGGGAAAGGGTTGCATTTAGAAGATCTAGGAGCTGTGTAAACAGCTTGATCAAAATGCCACTGGTCAGAATAGTTCCATTTAAGTACAGTTAGTGAATAACTGTTCTGTTGCACTAAAATGCTTCTGGAGATGTAAAACCATGAAGTCTGAGGTAGCTTGTGAGTCTATTGCTAACATCAGTTTTATGTCTTAATGCTGGGAAGCAGCTTTTGTATTACTTGTTCTTTAAACTGATGTTCTAATGCATATTTACCTGAGATCAAGCCCTGCTGAATAAAGTGCTTCTGAGTACATATGCATAAGCTTGCATAGCAATTTGTAAGGTTTTTCTGATTCAGTTTTGATGACATTACTAGACAAGACTGAGATATGGGCAGAGAGGTTAAGTCATTCTGATGTTATGCATAAAATTATTAGATTCAGAATGGGATCACAAAGGGACATGCTTTTTGTCTTACTGCAGGCTTGATGAAATCCTAGCCAATGGAATCCTTAGTCTCAGGTTCCTGCTGCTAAAATCCTGTTCAATACCAATACTTCTCTGAGGGCTACATTTACTTCTTGCATTTCATTTCTAGAAATTTTTTGCATCTCCTTGGGAGCTTGCTGGGTAACCTTGGGCTGGCTACCTACTCTCAGCCTAACCTACCTAACAGGTTTGTTGTGAGGATTGTTGTTGTCTGCCATTTAGTTGTGTCTGACTCTTGGCAATCCCATGGCATAGCTGCTGCCATGATCCCTGATTCCACACATCCTCCCACAGCCATGCAATGTTCTGGCCGGTGTCAACTTGACCACGCCCAACCACCATGCTCTCTTTTTCCACTGACCAATCCTAATATAATTGCTTTCCCTATTGAGTTACATCAAAAGACATATTAGACTTTGTGCACCACAGTATTTCCTTGTTTGTGACTTTTGCTGTCCGTGGAACCCACAGAAGACTTCTCCAACACTAGAGTTCAAATGAATCGATTCTTCTCATGTCCGATTCTTTCATTGTTCAACTTTGACAGCCATAAGTGGCTATTGGGAATATGATAGATCTAACTAATCTACGTTTGGTAGTCAGGCTTCTGTCCTTGCTTTTCCATGTTCAGTTCAAGCTCATCATTGCTGAGTGACCCAGAGCAATTTGACATTTTATTTCCAGTCTGCAATTGCCACTCACATTAATTTGTGATCCAAGAAAAATAAAGTCTTGATCACATTAGATCTCTTCACCATCTATTGTTATTGTAACATGTCTATTTTATGCAGTGTTCTGTTTTTTGCAGTGTTCATCATTTATGTCTTTTTAGTGTTTAAGAAACCTTTTTGATTAGCTGTTCTAGGCCTTCCTTAGTTTCTGACTGGAGGGTAGGATTGTGAAGATAAAACAAAAGAGTAATGCACGTTGCCTTGGGTTCCCAAGGCACAAAGGAGAGATAAAAGTTTGGAGCAGGTGACCACTTAATAAATATTATTTTCTCATCTTAATCAGTGGTTCCCATCATGAATTGGATTTAGTCTAAAGGGAGTTCATGATGCTATACAATTGTTGGTCTGCCATCACTGTGCTGTATTCCAGTGATTTGTATACCACAGTGAGGTGTTTTTCCTCCCTTATTGCATGTTATTTCTCAGCTATACCCACGTCTGAAATATGAACAATTTGCTGTTTTAAAGTCCTTACGCTTAATTTTTTTAGAGTAAAAGAAAGCTCACTTGAGTTATAAGCATTTCAGACAAATTGTTTCCTTACACATAGTCCCGAAACCATTGTTTCCTTATAATGGCTATTGGCACGAACTCCATCCCTAGAAAGAAGGAAGGTATTCTAGGGAAGCCTTTTCACAGTGTATTGAATCCGGGCTTGTTAGAGAACATGTAATATATCCCACAAATTCCCCAGTGATAAGAATTTTCATGAGCGACACCATCTCACAACTATGCAAGTCTCACAGACTTGCAAAAGAGAAGCCACAACACTCCTGTCACTGACCCAAAAGAAACACTTTGTCCTTTGTTTGCATGTGTTGTTTTAAGTTATCAGAGATGCCAGTTTGAGGTTGAAGAGAACAAAATAATCCGATCTTGCAGCATAAAACATTTTGACCATCATTAATGCCTCTTAAAACTGTAGCTCTGTGTTATTCAAGAGCAGAATAATTACATAATTCATGTTCCTGAAAAAAAAAATTATTTTGTGTAAACAGCTTACCAAAGACTACTTTAAACAAAAGCAAAAAAAGTATCTTATTAGAGGAATAAAGATTTTTCTTCTTCCTCTTGTTGCCTGTCTCCCTAATGATACATTGTTGCTTACTCAATAAAACTACCCTAAGGGCCAATGTATGCCTATATATACTGCACTGCAAACAGAACTCTGAAATAATATTTCAAGTTTTAATTTCAGCACAGCTGCAAATAAAAATTAAACTTCCAGGAGACAAGATAGATCTGTACAAGAAAGCTAGTATTTGTACTTGGGCTGGGAATATTATTCTCTGTTCGTGTTCAGTATTCAGTATTCTCTTTTCTCTCATCCCATTTTTCCTACTTTTGAGTTGGTATTGGCATTTATTATGACCTGCTAAGTACAGCGGTTAAGAGCAGCAGGTTCTAATCTAGTGAGCCCGGTTTGATTCCTCACTCCTCCACATGCAGGTTCAACCCTATCTTCAGCTGTGACAGTTCTCTTAGGGCTGTTCTCATAAAGCAGTCTTGTCAGAGCTCTCTCAGCTCCACCTGTCTCACAGCATATATGTTTTGGGACAGGGAGAGAGATACTTTGAGATTCCTTCGGGTAGAGAAAAGGGGTTTAAAACCAACTCTTCTTCTCTGCTTGTTTGGTAATGCTGCAGCAGGAAAAACAGTCTACCATGGCACTAATTTCTTTCAGTATCCACCCATTGCAGCCTGCAGCAGACATTGTAAATGTTCAAGCTTGCTTTAGGCCCTTGCGTAATTTATATACAACCTCTAGCAAGTACTAGTTTTTGCTGAGATAGGGCATTCTTAAATGTGACACTTTTCAGACTCATTTCTTCTGGGAAGTTATCACGTGTTCTAACAAAACAAAAAAACCAACAACAAACTTCTTCTATTCAACACCTGAGTCAGTTTGTTCCAGTGGTAGAAAAGACAGGTCTTGTAACTGATATGAAATAGTAAACATGATTTAATAGGGTTACCATGTTTTGAGAATCAAAAAAGAAGGCATATTCCTGATTACTTCAAGCAAGTGATTACTATGGCAAATCTCCTTTTAAATATCCCTCCTATTAAAGATGGGGTCATTGTTACTAATTAAGAATATTCTTGACCTTCCAACTCCAGCCACCAAAAAGAGAAGACCTCTTGGAACCCTAGATTAAATTGTGGGGGAGGGGAGTTTATGCTACAGAAATATTAGCAGTGCGATCTGATGTAGATATACTCAGAACCCTATTCAGGGTCTGTTCAATAGGGATACTCCTGGGAATGTCTTCTGAGGCTTGTACTGTAAAGATGCTGAAGAAAACTTCTGCCTTTTCTGAACATTTAACCTGTGAAAAAGAAGTGTTGGTTTTTATGCCCCACTTTTTTCTACCTAAAGAGTCTTAAAGTGGCTTCCAATTGCCTTCCCTTCCTCTCCCCATGGCAAGCACCTCGTGAGGTGGGTGAGGCTGAGAGAGCTCTGAAAGAACTGTGACTAGCCCAAGGTCACCCAGCAGGCTTCTTGCGGAGGAGGAGTGGGGATCAAACCTGGTTCTCCAGATTAAAGTCTGTGGCTTTTAACTATATCACACTGACTCTCCAAGCCTCCATGACTTTTCTTCAAATATTTATAAGCTTGTTGAACTAGAGTGGAAAAACTGCACAAAACTATTAAATATGTGGGCTGCCTTTGACTTAGAGGGCAGACGGGCTGGTTCCAGATGTTATGAAATAAGGTTCACAAGTCAGAAAAATCTCGAATGCTTTTTTATTCCCTCTGTTTCATGTTTCAAATCACTGTTTCTCAACAGTTACACTAAGGCTAGAAAGCAGACCTCGAATTGCTTTATTACCAGGGAGAAAAAACAAGATCAATTTAGTTTTGAAGGTTTGATCCACAAGCGCACATGGTCTGTGGGTTCCCAAGCTCAAGTTAGTTTTTTGCCACCTGACCCAGCCAGCCACATTGTATAGGTCACTGAAAACCTCCAGTACCAACCCGATCTTCAACAAACAGCAGCTATGCAAACAAATTCAGAACTCAGGGCACTCCTGCCTCAGCAACATCACAGCATCATCCTAGAAGAACCACTGTTCTTTGTTATGATATTGCAGAATAGAAACTGAGGACTTTCAAACATTGTTTTTCTAGCATAGTTCTAAGCCCCCTTCCCTTTGCAAAGCTATTATTTTGTTGGTAAAATTTATTTTATTGTTGGAAACCTTCCATATTAGGGAGTTATTCCAGGAGTATCCAGGATGCTTTTATGAAGTTTAGGAGTGATTTTTTTTAAATCAACCTTTCTGTAGTGAAGCACTGGCTCAGATATTGTGGGACACATTTCCAAGTGGCAAGAACAAGATCAGGCTGTAGATTTCTATGGATTTGGCTTGAAAAATGTGTAATGAATACAAATGTTTAACTGTGGCTGTGTATGCTTCCCTTACTACCTGTGGCTAGTAAAACCAGAGTCCAGTAGCACCTTTAAGGCCAACAAAGATTTATTCAAGGCGTGAGCTTTCGAGTGCAAGCACTCTTCGTCAGACTGAAAACTGACTGACGAAGAATGCTTGCACTCGAAAGCTCACGCCTTGAATAAATCTGTGTTGGTCTTAAAGGTGCTACTGGACTCTCATTTTATTGTGCTTCTTCAGACCAACACGGCTACTCATTTGAATCTACCTGTGGCTGGAAATGTTATTGTGTTGTCTGGGGACTACAGCCACTTGGCTATTCATCACTTTGCTGTCTGTGCCAGGGACCTAAACTGTAACTCTGATCTTCTCCAAAAGTTCCCGGATCATTAGTGATTCATATGTAGCTGTTAGCACTTTGTGTCCAGATATCTTCCCTTAGCCTTTTGATTTTATTGGTTAGATTCCTATAATTTATTTGAAAGCAAATGCTTAGCTTCAAATATTTATTTTTTTAGACTTTTATTCCACCCTGGAGAGGAGCCTCTTGTGGCGCAGAGTGGTAAGGCAGCAGACATGCTGTCTGAAGCTCTGCCCATGAGGTTGGGAGTTCAATCCCAGCAGCCGGCTCAAGGTTGACTCAGCCTTCCATCCTTCCGAGGTTGGTAAAATGAGTACCCAGCTTGCTGGGGGGTAAATGTTAACGACTGGGGAAGGCACTTGCAAACCACCCCGTATTGAGTCTGCCATGAAAACGCTAGGGGGTGTCACCCCAAGGGTCAGACATGACCCGGTGCTTGCACAGGGGATACCTTTATCTTTATCTTTTACCACCCTGGAATCTTCACAATAAAATCCCTGAATGCACTGCAGCAAGCTGCTTACAATATACATTCAGTATTTAGAGTTTGCTGTCCCTTCACTTTTTTGTAAGGTATCGTGGTTATAGTATGGGTATCCTATCCATTATGTTTGACATGCACAATGGACTTTTAATAGTAATTTGGAGAGCTGTCATACGAAGGCTAATTTTATTCATTGCTATCTGAACCAATCCGGTTCAACAAAAGACTCTCCCCTGCCCTTGCCATAGTCCTGATCCAAACCAGCTCCCAGTGGTGTCTGGGAACAGTTCTTAGCAGCTGCGGTTTGACTGTGGGGAGGGAGATTCTGAGTTCTGCAGATCAGTTCAAGGCCTCTAAAGCCCCCAAGAGGAGATGCTGCAGGGCGGTGGTGGACAACTAGCACATCTCCCCCAGTTCTGCTGGTCACTTACGTGATTGGCTCATGCCTGGTGTCAGAGCTTCCCAGAGGCAAACTTAGGTCATAGTATCATAGAATCATAGAATAATAGTGTTGGAAGGGACCTCATGGGTCATCTAGTCCAACCCCTTGCACTATGCAGGACACTCTTTTGAATTAATCTCATCGCATTCGTTCTGGTCTGTCCCTCCAGGGCAAGAGAGAACAATTCTGCTCCATCCTCTATATTAGTGGTCCCCAACTTTTTTATCACCGGGGACCATTCAACGCCGGGGACCACTCACCGGGGACCACTCAACGCCTTTTCCTGAGGCCCAGTGGGGGGGGGGGTGTAGTTTACTCCTCTACTCTCAACCACTGCCCTAACGCTCTCTGATCGCTATGGTAATGTTTAAACATCCCTTCAAAATAAGATACAGACACGTCACAACAATGAACATAAGGAACATTTTATTTTCATGGAAATTTTAATTCATGACAATGACAAATCAATGGAAACCCTGAGCTTATTTCTCTGCAACGAGATAGTCCCATCTGGGAGTGATGGGAGACAATGACACCCAAGGTGTGTTGTAAAGGGCTGGGGGGGATGATGTAAAGCAGTGGTCCCCAACCTTTTTGAGGCTGGGGACCGGCAGGGCAACTGCCCGCCCGTGCATGTGTGCATGCACGGCTGGGCCGCGCATGTGCAATGCGCGGGCGCAGCCCTGATTCCCTCTCCCCCCCCTCCCGCAGTAAGAAGCTTCCCGGGCTGCAAGCTTGCGGCCTGCAAAGTTTTTTACTGCGGGGGGGGGGCGGGGAGAGGGAGCTGCGGCCCGGCGCCAAGGCCTTCGCGGCCCGGCACCAGGCTGCGGCCCGCGGGTTGGGGACCACTGATGTAAAGGGCCGGGGGGGGGGGAGAAGGCATCCTTCGGGGCCCACCTCCAATTAGTTGAAGGACCACATGTGGTCCGCGGCCCACAGGTTGGGGATCGCTACTCTATATGGCAGCCTTTTAAATACTTGAAGATGGTTATCAGATCCCCTCGCAGTCGTCTCCTCTCTAGGCTAAAGTCAACACCATCTTTCCCAGCTCCTGGGCAGGGAGATTCCAGTTGGGAAATCAGAACCTAACTGGTTTTAATAATGATAATGATAATAATAATAATAAACATTGTACCCTATAGGAATGGACAGTGACTTACAATATAAATATAAATAAAAACATAAATTACATAAAATCACTAGTTAAAACCTACACTTTAAAACTGTCAATAGATAGGAGACCTAATCAAATGTTTTTATGAATAAAACTGTCTTCAGCTGTCTAGTAAAGATAGAGAATGAGGGGGGCCAGGCATACTTCCCTGGGGAGGTTGTGGTGATGCCAGTGAAAAGACCCTCGCTCGTGTACCCTCCAGACCAGCTTCCTTGATCAATCAAGAGGGCTTCTCCCTGATATGCATGAAATTACAGGTGTGCATGCCTCCGACCAATTTTATAGATGCCACTGAAAGTGGTTTTGACTCCTATTGTTCCTATGCATGTGCGAAGCAGGAATGAGGCAATCCTCAGTAAATTTGTATTAGTTTTAAAATCAATTTATTACCATTCATGAAAAAAGACTGTTAGTCACATATTAAGTAGATATCAGGAAAAAACTTTTTTCACAGTTGGAGTAATTCAGCAGTGGAATGGGCTGCCTGAGTACATGTTGAGCTCCCCCTCACTGGTGGTCTTTAAGCAGCAGCTGGACAGATACTTGTCCTGGATGCTTTAGGCCAGGGGTAGTCAAACTGCGGCCCTCCAGATGTCCATGGACTACAATTCCCAGGAGCCCCTGCCAGCGAATGCTGGCAGGGGTTTCTGGGAATTGTAGTCCATGGACATCTGGAGGGCCACAGTTTGACTACCCTTGCTTTAGGCTAATTCCTCATTGAGCAGGGGGTGGGACTAGATGGCCCAGTTCTATGATTCTAGCTGCTTACAAATTTCTACATGTGATGGAATATTGCATCTATCTTGATATAATATTAATAAGCAGGGAGGATTCATGAGGACTTGAAAGGAAAGGGAAATCTCATTTCATCGCCCCATAGCTCCTGCTTTCCACCACCCTGTTGCTGGCTCTGATTTGCCACCTCCAGGTGATGACTAATCCTGGTCTATCTCCTGACTACCACAACCTTTGAGGCATTTACTCATACACTGTTAAACTTTGGTCTGGGAGCCCAAGTCTGTGCATACACAGACATGTACTTATGGTTATATTTCAAGGGGAAATGAGAAAGAGAAAGCAAGTAAGCATAAGAACCCTGCTGCATAAGATCAGTGGTCTGTTTAATCTAGAGTCCTGTCTCACAAATAGTAAAATCGGTTGCCTACAAGATACTGGCTAAGGTCTTCCCTAATAGACCTTTTTAGTATTGGTATTCAGAGGTTTAATGGATTAATAAATGGAGGTTCCCTTCATTCACTAAGGCTAGTAGCCACCAATGGAGTTCTCTAGCTGAATCTGTATTTTTCCGGCTTAAAGAGATCTGTGCTTATGGCCATAACTAAATCCAGTGGAAGTGAATCCCATCATGGAATTCCTCATTAAGTAGAGAAGTATATCCTTTGATCCATCCTAAGCCTGTTGCCCATCAATTTCATTGGGTGCTTCTAGGTTCTAATATTATGGGAGAGGGAGAAAACTCCCCAGCTCATGCCACGTGTCTCTCCATAGTTTCCCTTTTTTTTCTAGACTGAAAAGTCCTAGAGGTTCTTCATAGGAGAGATGCTGTGCAATCCCTTGATCATCTCAGCTTCCCTCATCTGTACTTTTTCCAGATCTGCAGTAATCTTTTTGAGTTATAGTTACCATAACTTCACACAATACTTAAAATAGGCCACACCTTATCTTTATGCAACAACATTATAATATTGGCTGTTTATTTTCAGTCATAGAATCATTGAATACTTGAGTTGGAAGGGATCTCCTGGGTCATCTACTCCAACCCCTGCGCTATGCAGAATGCTCACAACCCTATTGCTCATCCACTGTAACCTACCATCCCCTTGAACCTTCACAGAATCAGCCTCTCCATCAGATGGCTATCCAGACTCTGTTTAAAAATCTCCAAAGATGGAGAACCCACCATCTCCCGAGGAAACCTGTTCCACTGAGAAACCGCTCTGACTTTCAGGAACCTCTTCTGGATGTTTAGACAGAATTTCTTTTGAATTTATTTCATCCTATTGGTTCTGGTCCATCCCTCCTTTTCTGAATAACCTTTCACCAGCTGCCCACTGAGTCAATGGTTTCATTGAGCTATGCACTGGAACTTCAAGATCTCTTTCCTTCTCAGCATACATTTAAAGTATATTTTGTTCCTGGGTGCATCACCATAGGCCCTGTGGGTGACTGACACTGAATTTTGTTTGCCATGTTATTTTCCATTCACTCAAGTCAGAGAAATGTTTTTGGAGCTTTTCACCATCTGTCTTGGTTTTCACCTTCCTGAATAGTTTGGAGTCATCTGCAAATTAGGACCACTATACTGCTCATCCCCCATTCCAGATCATTGATGAATAATTTAAATAATGATGGTTCAAATACAGACCTTTGTAGAACACCACCGCCCAGTACCCTCCATTATGAGAACTGTCCCATTGATTCTCATTCTTCCTGTAGTTTGGACATGTTTAATACATAAAACGATTGAGAGGAACCGGAGCTTTTAGTGTTTTGTGGGGCCTGCAAAATGGAGCTCTTCTGCCAGGTCTATGGTTGAAGCTGGCGGTAGCGAGGAAGATCTGCAGGGTCCCCATGGTATACTCAACAGTCAATTCGCATTGTGACCCTCTTTATTTCCCCTTAGAGTTTTAGGGGGGGGAGGAGGTTGGGGTAGTTTTACTGCCATGTCCTGTTTTTATTGTAATTTTTGCTATCCATTTTAATGGGGCTTTATTGGAGTTTATATTTATTTATTTGTTATTTAGCTTTCTTACTTGCCTCTCCCTGGAGGCTCGAGGCAAGTTGTAGCACATACACCCCAGTAAAACCATACAATAAAACCCATAAGAACAAGAATATATACAATTAACAAGCACAATACAAGCACAATAAAAACAAGATAGCAAAAGGTTACTAGACACGAGCCAGTTTCTCACCACAAGCCAGTTCCGAGAGTGGCGGGCAATAAATTGAATATAATAATAATTTAGGTAAACCATGTGTTTATTGAGTCCAGTGATTGGCTTGATTGACTGAATGGCTAGAAGGGAAGATAAACATCAAAAATGCAGTGCTGTGAAATCAGAGTTATGCAAGCATTCTGGAAGCAGTCATATTTCATAGAATCACAGAATCATAGAGTTGGAAGGGGCCACATAGGCCATCTAGTCCAAGCCCCTGCTCAACGCAGGATCAGCCCAAAGCATCCTAAAGCATCCAAGAAAAGTGTGCATCCAACCTTTGCTTGAAGACTGCCAGTGAGGGGGAGCTCACCACCTCCTTAGGCAGCCTCTTCCACTGCTGAACTACTGTGAAAAATTTCCACTCATCAGTGAAATCCATTTATATACAGTGCCCTCCAAAAGAGAAGGGGCCGAGGGGAGGGGAAGGCATTGTAATGAAGGCTGCTTTGGTGTCAAGTTGACTGGGCAGACCAAGGAGGGATGTCTGGCTTAAAGTGGGGGGGGGGGAAGGAAAAGGGCAAATGGAACAGAGCCTTGGAAGCATCAGAAAAAACAGAAAGATGGGAAGAGAAATAGCACAATGGACAGTGGCTGGTCAGAAGTGAAAAGGAGGAAAGAATACACTGTTGGCAGGAAGAGGACTTTTTTCAGTAAAGTTCTGAGAAAGAGGAGAGAGAGACGAAGAGAGCCAGAGGCAAGGGCATGGTTGGGTGGGTGAAGACAGATGATGATCTGGGCATGGAATTGGGGTCACTTTGTGGGCAGTTAGTTGTGATGCTATGATTCTAACATCTGTGGCAGGACATTCTGTTGTTCCATATGCACTGGTAATTCAATTTGGTCTGGGTGTGAAGACATCCCATAGAGCAGGTTTTCATGAAACCCTGGGGGTTCTTGACAGCACTGCGTAGGTTTCCTGAATGGGTGTGAGGTAATTAATTTTTAATATATTTTTAAAAAATGTGTTAAACATTTTTTCAGGTGATATGACCACATATGATTATGTCGACCCTTTCCGCCTTTCCCCAAATGGCCAGTGATGGGCCTGGAAGGGGTGGGAAGGGGATGGGCCTTGGGTGGGCATGTATACAGCTATGCTACTAAAACATATTCTGCACTTTCGTGCCATTTCTGTGGTTTCTTGAAGAGTATTTTAATGGTTTCTCAACAGTAAAAAAGGTGATAAAGGCTGCCATAGAGTCATGAATGGTTGATGAATGGGTGTGACAATTAAGAAATGGCTGTCTTGCCATGTGATTGCATTTTATCACATGGATTCTTATCATGATTCGCTTGACCCAAGATGGAATCTGCCCACATCTATGGTTTATTTATTTGTGTTATTTATAGTCTGCCTTTCTCACTGGTATTCAAGATGGATTATTACAAGATAGGACATTATACAAGATAGGACATTCAATAAACAATGAAATACAACTTGGGTTGTAGAACCCAACCAGAAATCTAAAATAAAACTGAAGCAAAGCATAAGTGGCTGCATAGACCTCAGTGCATTGATGACAACTACTGGTAACTTATGAATGTAAAGGTAAAGGTAAAGGTAAAGGTATCCCCTGTGCAAGCACCGGGTCATGTCTGACCCTTGGGGTGACGCCCTCTAGCATTTTCATGGCAGACTCAATACGGGGTGGTTTGCCAGTGCCTTCCCCAGTCATTACCGTTTACCCCCCAGCAAGCTGGGTACTCATTTTACCGACCTCAGAAGTATGGAAGGCTGAGTCAACCTTGAGCCGGCTGCTGGGATCGAACTCCCAACCTCATGGGCAAAGCTTTCAGACGGCTGCCTTACCACTCTGCGCCACAAGAGGCTCTTACTTATGAATGTACTAGGGGCCAAGTCCCTTGGCATTCAGGAATACAACAGGCACTTGATTGGGGTCTGTGTGTGGAAGAACTCTCCCTCCCCCCAGGACCCAGAAAGGCTGCAGGCTGGAGACCCCTGGGGAAGGGAACTCACCAGCAGGGGCAGCTCTCACACAGCAGGGATCTGCAGCCTCTGAGCCTCGGAGGGAAGTGGAATGATGAAGGGGTGATCAGGGGTGGGGGACGGAAGGTGATTGGTTGGCTGCTGGACAGACAGGCAAGCCATTTGGAGGAGGAGGCACTCAGGGATGGTACAGTTACCCTGAGTGGGTGTTAAGCGCTGAGTGGCAAGTCATGAGACCAGCTCCTCTTCCAAGGCCTTACCAGATATATATTATGTGGAACAGATTTGCAAGCATCCTTAGGATGATGACATCTGTGGTAATAGATCAGACATCTTAATTATCAAGAAAAATGGTTTCTTTTTGTCCTCAGGTTTGTTGGATTTAACATGATGTTATGCTTTTGTGGGGCACAATACAAGCTGTGCCATCCTTATACTATTACCACTTGTAAATAATCTTGTGTGCTTGAAGAATCACTAGCAATATGCATAATGAGTTTGTTCTGTTCCTTTGCTCAAGTAAGTAGCTTTATCCTGTTAGCTGAAAGAGTATCATTTACTCTGAACAGCCAAGTGATACTCTTCTTGCGCCAAGGCAGGCCCCGACACGTGCACTTGTGGTGATTAGATATTGTGAAAGCAGTAGTAAAGAGATCAAAGCCCTATTGCATTCCAGTCGCCATCTACTTTGTTTTCCTTGTATGTATCAGATGCTGAAGGATCAGGCATGGAGTTCATTTTTGTTTTGGAGTAGGCGTAAAAGGCCAGCCAACTGAGCTTCATGGTTCTGAGAGGGTTTGAACGTTCGATTTGGATGCAGAAAAACTTTACTTCTGAACCTGGCCTAGGCCTCATGTAGCACTTCATCATGGTTACTAGGCAGTGGGTTTGAACAGATTAACAGATGTTACTTAAAGCTTATTGTGTTTAATATTACTATTATTACCACTAGTGTGCAGATTTCTACATATGTTCATAATCTGGCTCCTTTCTTTGCTATTGGCTTCTATCAGTGGTCATTCTCTCGTCCCTTCCCTCAGCCAACCTAGGAACAATTGCTGTTTGGATCTTCCCTTCCCAGAACTTGAGTTCTGTAAGGCATTCCATCTAGACTTCCGTATTTTTATTTTCCCTTCCGATCCCCCTTTCTTTTTATGTTGGATTACATTATGTTGTTAGGTGCATTTAGATGGTAACCGTGTTGGTCTGAAGCAGCAGACAAAGTTTTAGTTCAGTAGCACTTTTAACAACAACAAAGTTTTATTGAAGATATACTAGCAGAAAAGCCCGTTGTATGAAAAATACAACAGGCACTAGCCTTCCCCCCTCCCCCTGACATGGGCAGGCCTGCTGAAGCCATGGTGGGGCTGCTGGGGCGGGGGCAAGCACTGGCGGGGGTTCCCTCCCCCCACCCGGGCAGCCCTGGCGAGACCACAGCTGCTTGGGGCAGTGGGAGCTCTGGCAGTCCCAGGCCCTCCCCCCTCCCTCCCTCCCTCCTAGCTCCTGTTTGCTGCCTGGCTTACCGCTGGCCTGTACTTCTTCCATGTGGAAGAAGTTGGAGGGGGATGCGGCCAGGGGCGGGACAGCCTAGCTGATTGGCTGTTCGTTGGATGATTGGTCAATCAGGTAGGCAATGAGTCCCAACTCCTCTCACCCCTTCAGTAGGGCTTTATGTTACAGAAGATAAGCTTGTGTGTACATGAACACTTTTCCAGAACCTATAAGAGAATGTTGTTGGTCTTATAAGTGTTGCAGGACTCAAACTTTGTTACATTGTTTGGTAGTTACTTTGAATTTCAACCACCTTGAAGGACAGATATATACCATCATCAAATAATGTAATACACAGGAGAATTCATGGAGGAAATCATTTACAAGTATGCAAGTCTGTGGCTTATGCCTGATTTCTTGTTCTAGTGCTCATGTATGTGTTGTTTTCATTTGTTTTGCAAAAGATAAGACCAAATAAGTGTTTATTACATTGAAAATGACTTACCAGTAAACTTTTCTTTTCTAACTATTCAACATTCTCTCTTTTTCCCTCCTTCCTTTCCAGTATCCAGTGTTCTATGGGCTGGTTCTTGCAGTCTGCTGGTGCTTACTGGTTTGCTTTAGTCGGATATATATGGGAATGCATTCAGTTCTGGTAAGACCAAGTTACGTCTTCTATGTGATAATTGAAATTCTGCTTAGATCTTGCCTATGTTTGCATGAAAAGGGTAGTTTGTGAATCAGAAATATCCGGGATGCAGCCACGTGCAACAAAGTACATAGCAGAAATCACTTATTTTCTTGATCATAAATGTAGACATTCTGTATTTATATAGAATGAAACATACTGTTGCAAATTGTAGCATCTTTACAGTTAGAGCATCAGAGGTTTTCCTATACCTTAAAAATCAATACCTCTGATGTTATAGGCTCTGGCTCATCCCCCCCCCTTTTTATGCCTCAGCAAGGACCTGTGCCCAGTACAATTGTTAAGTTTAATTAAAGTAACTCAGGAACTAATTACTTGTCATATGCTGATTGTGTGTGTGTTAAGTGCCATCAGGTAGCTTATGATTTACAGCAAGCCTATGAATTAATGACCTCCAGAACATCCTACTGTGGTTCCTACCTTGCTCAGGTCTTGCAGATTGAGGTCTGTGGCTCAGATCTTGCAAATGGAGGGCAACAAACATAAACACGTACGAATCGAAGAGGAAACCATGTTGGCTCAGGCCAATAGTCCATCCAGTCCAGCTTTCTGTCCCACAGTGCCAAACCTCAGGAACCCTCAGGAAGACCACCAGCAGGGCCAGAAGCCCTTCCACTGTTCACAACCCCCCTCCACAACAACAAGAATACAGATCATCACTGTCCCAGACATAGTGTGCCATCTATTCCTTGTGGTTAATAGCCACTCATGGACCTCTGTTCTATATATTTATCCAGTTCTCTCTTGAAGCTGTCTATGCTTGTAGCTATCACCATTTCTTGTGGCTGTGAATGCCACATATTAATAACTCTGGGTAAAGAAGCACTTTTAGACATCAAAATTGAAGATGTGTGAACAGGCTTCCTCGGGAGGTGGTGGGTTCTCCATCTTTGGAGATTTTTAACCAGAGGCTGGAGAACCATCTGACGGAGAGGCTGATTCTGTGAAGGCTCAAGGGGGTGGCAGGTTACAGTGGATGAGCGAGAGGGTTGTGAGTGTCCTGCATAGTGTAGGGGGTTGGACTAGATGACCCATGAGGTCCCTTCCAACTCTATGATTCTATGTGTGTCAAGTCACGTCTGATCTCTGACTAAAGGTGATCAATTAATGACCTCAAAAATAGCCAATCATTAGCAGCCTTGCTGGTGCTTACCAAGGGCCGTGGCTTCCTTGATTGAGTCAACCAATCTCTTATTGTAAACCAAGGGCCGTGGCTTCCTTGATTGAGTCAACCAATCTCTTATTGTAAACCAAGGGCCGTGGCTTCTTTGATTAAGTCAACACATCTCTTATTGAGTCTTCCTCTTTTCCTGCTGTCTTCCTCTTTTCCTAACATTATCATCTATTCACAGTGAGCCTTGTTTCCTCATCACAAGATCAAAGTATGACAGCCTCAGTTCGGTAATTTTCTCTTCTGGGGAGAGAGGTCCTTCACTGGATCAAACTGTGATCCATAAAAGTCAGCCTTTTTATTTTTGCAAGGATCCTAGCAACTTGAAGCTTGTCCACTAGAAATGGGCCACTGATCCACCAGTAGATTTGTGATCTAGAAGAAGAAGAAGAAGAGTTGGTTCTTATATGCCGCTTTTTCCTACCCAGAGGCTCAAAGCGGCTTACAGTCGCCTTCCCATTCCTCTAATCTTAACTTCTTTCACCTGCAGCAGAAAAGGTGAATTGTTCAAGCTTTATTTGCAAAGAACCAAAATGTTTTCTTTCTTGGAGAATGCAGCGTGTTCCCCTTCTTAAGGAAGGCTTCAGAAGTTATTTCCTTTGAAGTCTGCCTTCCATTTGACATATCCCCCCCCCACACACACACACAAACAACCCTGGTGTTAATGTTTTGGCCAGGTTTATCACTATTGAGAGCTTTTGATCTCTTTCATTCAAGATGATACAAAAGAGAACCGATTCCAATACCATAGTTTCTTCCAGCTATGGCCCTGGAATCTAACAGTTCAAGTCTGGTTCTCCCCCATCCTCCACTTTTCAAGTTCCTTTTTTGTAAGGGAGAGCTGGAACTCAGAAATGGGAGCTCTGACAGAGAGACTCTTCAGCACTCCGTCAAATGCAGGTTTTTTGTATGAGAGTAGTGAGGAGCTGTTTTGAAAGTGTCTGTTGGCTTACCAGTGACTGAAAGCCCTTGGCCTGCTGCTGCAGTGTATGTAGACTTATGTAGCACATCCTGTTTGCATGCTGCAGCCCTTTTCCCACCATGACAGGTGTGCATACCTGCATATAGCCATACAAATGAAAGGGAACAGACAGAATTAACAGGGTACTATACCAGTGTGAGAGCCTCTTGTGGCACAGAATGGTAAGCGGCAGAAATGCTGTCTGAAGCTGGCTGTCCATGAGGTTGGGAGTTCAATCCCAGCAGCCGGCTCAAGGTTGACTCAGCCTTCCATCCTTCCGAGGTCGGTAAAATGAGTACCCAACTTGCTGGGGGGTAAACGGTAATGACTGGGGAAGGCACTGGCAAACCACCCCGTATTGAGTCTGCCATGAAAATGCTGGAGGGCGTCACCCCAAGGGTCAGACCTGACTCAGTGCTTGCACAGGGGATACCTTTACCTTTACCTTTTATACCAGTGTGACCACATGACAAAGAAACACAGAAAATCTTGGTAGCAGTTATATAGCTTTAGAATACATACTTGAAGTATTATGAGGGTGCAATGACTTGATAATCTAGCCATGAAACTACTAAAAGAACTCAACCATATAAACCAGGGGTAGTCAAACTGCGGCCCTCCAGATGTCCATGGACTACAATTCCCAGAAGCCCCTGTCAGACTACCCCTGATATAAACTGTGACTCATGAAAATGATTGCCCTGCTACGGATCTTATTAAAGGTGCTACTGGACTCTTGCTGTTTTCTACTGCTACAAACAGACTAACATGGTTACCCACCTTGATCTATGACTTTGAGAATTTACATGGATGATACAATTTCAGGAATGTAGTAGTCCTGTCACTTGTGTATTGTGGGCACCAATGAAGACACCAGCAAACTGGCTGCAGAAGTACCTGTTAACCCACAGAGATCCGCTGGCATGTGTTGCATAGGTGCACTTTTTGGTTTTGCTGGAGCAATATAGACACCTATGTGTTTATTTACAAATTGCACATCTATTTGCATGCCGTGATCAGGACCACCAAGGTGGCTAACAGATTAAAAACATAAGCAATAGAGCCACATCTTAAAAACCATTCAAACCGAGGCATTAAAAAAATTAACCAGCAATTTGGACATAGGGCAGGAGGGAGGAATAGCTAAGGGAATGCCAAACAAAGCAAAGAAGACTTTTTCTGCCGGTTGAAGATGGCAACAGAAGGATACTGGCAAGTCTCTCTGGGGAGAGATTTCTAGAGTTTGGTGCCCCAACCCAGAAGTCCCTTTCCCAGGTTCCTGCCCACATAATCTCAGAAGGCAGACTAGTGACTGTGATCTCACTCCTTCCTTATTATGCTCCCATGCCAGTGTCCTTTTGGAAGTGTTTTTAAAATATGTCGTCTCTATCTTTCTTGTATTAAAATCTGTATGTAGCATGTAGCCACCACACTTATAACATACACATCATGTTTAATCTCCCCCCCCCCCCCCGCCTCAACAGGATGTCATTGCCGGATTCTTCTACGCTACTCTCATCTTGGCTGTCTTCCTTCCAGCTGTGGACCTAGTTGACAACTTCAATTTAACCTACAAGTACGCCCCACTCATAATCATCAGCCTCCATCTCGCCCTGGGGATTTTCTCCTTCACTCTCGACACCTGGAGCACATCACGAGGGGACACAGCTCAGATCCTGGGCTGTGGAGCCGGCGTGGCTTGCGGCTCACACATGAACTACCTGCTGAATCTGATGCCCGATCCTTCCCCAGAGGCCCTTCCCCTGCCGGTTCCCTCCCTCACCGTGGCTGTCCTCGGGAAAGCCATGCTGCGGCTGCTGATCGGCGTGGTGATCCTGCTGCTGACCAAGACGGCCATGAAGAAAGTCAGCATCCCCCTGGCGTGTAAAATCTTCCGCATCCCTTGCGACGACGTCCGACAAGCCCGGCAGCGAATGGAAATAGAACTGCCGTATCGCTACTTCACCTACGGGATGGTGGGATTCTCCCTCATGTTCTTGATCCCTTCCTTGTTTGGCATCATGGGACTTTCTTGACACTGGTGTCTGCTATACGTGAGACAAGTAGAGCGTTAACCGCTTCCCCAGGAAAGGTGCGTTGTTTGAGAGCTGCAGCTGAAATAACAGGTGGGAAGCCAAGAGCTTAGATCCTGGCGATTAAGACCTGGAAACGTCAGGTCTCTAAAAATGCCATGTCTAGTCTTGCAAAAAAGGGCAACAAACGGTAAACACGCTGTCTGTGAGTCTGTCTGTGTGCATAGGTGGGGTTCATGCCTCCGGCTATAAACGGACTTCTCTTTCTTTGGAGACACACAAAAAAAGCAGGTCTGTTTATAGCTGATCCAAAAGCTCCACCTGCGGTCAATCAAAGCCATTTCATATTAAGTTATTTGCGTCTTTGGATGACTCCCAAATATTTGACGTAGGACACCATTCCCCTGGACCAACATCGCAGTGGTCTCTGGCTCAGAGGAGCCAGCGTTCACAGTCTCTTTCCGTCTTCTAAAACGACTTTCAGTTTGCCAGAGCAAAACTGTTAAGATTCAAGTACTGTATGTTTTGCTTGATCATTGTGCCTTTGTGTTGCTCGACTGAGGGGGGGGGGGAAAGCACCATCTACTGTGATGTAAATACAAGAAAGCCTGCTAACTTTATTTTCAATTTTTACTGAATCAGGCAGATATTTTAAAATCTAGATAGCCACAGAACTAAGGGCAGGAGATTGTATCTTGCATCTTGGACATATGAAAACGCAGCGAGCTGGGACAAACGTTGGGATTCACTAGCTGTGAAGAGATGCTTAATCCCTTTTTTAATAGATATTTTTAAGCACACTGTACGTTATTGGAAGAGCATATATTTTTCTGCTGATTGTCTTAATGTGTAATAATACGCCTATTTTGTCCAAACGTAAGAGCTAAAAAAAAAAAAAGAAGAAAATCACAAATTGAAGCCATTCACGTGTTTTGCTGCAAATTGACCTCTCCTCGCACGTGCCGTTTCTTCAGGTGCTTTTCCAATTAAGCCGTTTTAACCATAGTTTCAGTAGAAGCCCGCACAAAACTCGCTTCTAACAAACTGTTTGCTGCCCAGCTTTTGAGACTGCAGCGTTGTGCAGTTTCCCGCAAATGGCCAAAGGGTGTATCTCAGTGAAGACGGTACAGTGGACCAAAGGGAGGCAATCCTGTCTAGCTTGGAGATGACAGTGGTGGCCTAGCGAGAGAACAAGTTTTCTGGGCCAGCAGAGTCTCCCAGCGTGGCGAGTGGTCCCCAGGCTCTCTGGAGATCTGCTTGCTACTTTGGGTTGCAAGGAAGCACCTGAGGAACAAGAGCCTTATTAGCTCACCTCAAATCTCTGCTTTTCACCGAAACTAGAGACCAAAGTTTGACTTGCTCAAACCTGTGCAAAGGCAAACTGAGGGCGAACGGAGCCTTGGGCAAACAAGCAGAATAGGTCAAAGCTTTGTGCATCTCCGCAGGGCCTTCAGTCTGTCACAGCAGCCTCTTTCTCTCGGTTCTCCTTTGCTGCTTGCGGCACCCGGCAGAACGATCAAAGCCTGCGTTCCGCCGGGAATTTCATTTGACTCAGGCGACCTGACCTTTCAAAGTCGGCCGGCTCAAGTCCCCATTGACTCGAGGTACAATAGGTTGTGGCTCGCAGCACCCACCTCACACCATTTCAGGAGCTGCTGCTCTAATAGTTGAGTGCTGAAATAAGGCAGAGGAGTGATTGGTGCAAGGTCTTGAAATCGGGGAACCCCGTGGATTGCACCCTGTCCTTTATTTTTATTTCATTTTCCGGATCGATGCAAACTTGAAGCTGTATTAGTCATGTCGTTACGAGCTCAGCCGCGTTCCCCAATAAACCTCTCCGTGACAAAGGCACTGACTTCCTGCCCATCGCCTGCCGTGGCGGGTAGTCGCTCATCTCTCACCGCCTACACCTGGAAGGTGTCCCAGAGTGACCATTGCGGCGGTAATGCTGTTACAAACATGCCCCCCCAAAGGACTCTGGCCTTGATCCAACTGGCGGGATGGGAGAGTTGTGACTCAGTTTTCCTTCGGAACGGCAGCTCTGCATGCCTCACAGTAGGCTGCTGTTGAAACCGAGGGACAGACAAAAGAAGTGTGTGTTAGGGCCTGCTGGCTGAAAGGAAGGAGCTCTCCCCATTCCACGGGGCTTGGGCAAAACCCCCTTGCCTTTGCCAAAGGCCCCTTGGTTGAACCTTGCCTGTGAACATCCAACTTCATTTTTAACAGCTGCTAAAGGGGAACTTGCTTAGAAACGAGTCAGTATCAGCCTCCTTTTCCTTTTCAGTTCCTTCGGCTGCGATCCACAGAGAAAATCCCATGGCGCTCTGCGGGGCCTACTTTTGAGTTAGGAGGAGGCATCGCTTGGCCCCCTCTGTATAGGTGCTTGCTACCGTGCATTAAAAGGAACAAAAGCTTTGGCGGGAACTCTAATAATTACACCATTCCCTAAGACTAGAAACGTCTAGTAAGCCGCTGGGAAACATGAGTCTGTCCCTTTCGTAGAAACGTGTATAGTTGAAGCATTCGTAAGAGCATTCCGGGCGATGTGCCTCTCATCCCAATTTCCTTTAATGCACTTGGCTTTTTGAATAAAGAACGTTAACGTGAATGGTAGAAAGAGCTATCCGGGGAACGGCTGCTCTAAGGCAGGGGTAGTCAACCTGTGGTCCTCCAGATGTACATGAACTACAATTCCCATGAGCCCCTGCCAGCAAATGCTGGCAGGGGCTCATGGGAATTGTAGTCCATGGACATCTGGAGGACCACAGGTTGACTACCCCTGCTCTAAGCGAAGGTCCTGCGGTCATAGGTGGGATTCCGTTTGCAAGCAGTAACCATTAATGTAGAAAGATCCAGTTTTGCTGTAAGAGCTGATTTCCTCCTTGTGTCTGTCTCCGGAGGTGGGGTATATATATTAATTGCACTGTAGCATATTCTACTGTTACGCTGTCCGTCGTTGTTAACGCTGCCTCCAGTCTCTCTCGAAATACGGTATCCCACTTGCATTTTTAAGTTAATCTATATTACCAGAATTTTTTTTCCCCAATGGGACCGGAAGGCCCTTAACTGTAGATCACAAGTATACCTACTATATGATTTGAAAATAAAAGGAAATGCTAGAACCCTGTGGTGCGCCTTGTGAACTCTCCTGGGAACTGATAACAGAAACTCAAGTCCTAACAAGACATTCAGATAAATGCTTGTTCTATGTTCTGTGTCTATGAATATTTGCCAAATCAAAATGATGTCCCTTGGGTATTTCCATTGATCTTATCCTATCCGGTTAAAGAAGAAGGTAAAAGGAAAAGATGGTAGACTGAACACCAGCCAGATATTTATCTGTGTGTCATGGTGCTCACTTAAAGGCCTTAGTATTGTGGTCTCTTTCCCCCTCTCCAGCGTTCTCCACTTTTGTGCTTTTCAGATCAGTCTTGCAATATGTCCCCTCTGCACGGCTTTCCAGGGTCTCAGGCAGAAGGCTTTCATATCACCTCCTGCCTGGTACTTTGAAGTGTAGATGCTGGGGACTGAACCTCGGACCTTCAGCATGCCAAGCAGAGGCTCTGCTGTTGAGCCACAGTCTCTAATAAATATTTAACACAGGAAGCGGCTTATCCTGAAATCATTGGTCTATTCAGGTCAGTCTTTCCCATCCCCTCCTGCCTGGTCCTTGGAACTGGAGATGTTGGGGATTGAACCTGGGACCTTCTGAATGCCATGCAGAGGCTCTGCCACTGAGCCTCCTCTAAGGGAGGCAGGGGAAGCTGTAGTTCTGAGCCCTGCAGACTTCTTATTCTTTGAAGAGTGTATCCTTACTTGAGCGTCACCTCCAGACTTGACAGTGACTAAGGATATCACAGTAATTAAATTGAAATCCCTTATGAAGTAAGATGTAATCTGTCCGCTCCTTTTCCAGGGCATGTCTGGATATTCCCGCCTTCCCACCTTTCCTCTTGGGCAATTCTCACATTACAGGTTGGTCTTGATCTTTGCAGCCTAACTAGAAAGAGATGGTTCGTTCTGATTCCCCCTTCCTCTCTGAAAGGCTCCTAGTGTATTATAATAAGACCTCATCTCATGTTCTCCTCTGGTGACCCTCTGAGGGAAAAGGAATCTTGTCCAAAGCCAACTGTTGAGCTCCGTGGCCTGGATCCCACCAGCAAGTTCTGAGGTCCCCTACAGAGCCTACAGGCACCTTTGAAATTTTGAGACAGGGTGGTGGACACAACCACAAAATGACTGCCAGAAGAAGCAGAGCTGACCACAAAATGGCTGACACAGGAGACAGAGCCAAGCTTGAGAAGTAGTGTTGGGGTATACAAGATCTGTGGTGCGCATAATTTAACAGCATAAGAATATTCTACAGGGGGCATTGGTGATAACATCCTGATAACAATCACATAACCTTCTCCATTGGAGTCTTCGTGCTTCCTTGAGCACACTGCCTGGTTGTATTCCCTCCAAAGAACGTGAGGCTGTTAGGACTGTCTCTTCCCTCCCTTCCGCTTTTGTCTCTGTTCTCAATAAAACTATTTTACTGTTTTACTCTGGCACAAGAGAGCCACCTTGGCATAGTGCTTAGGTGTGCGGACTTCTGATCTGGCGAGCCGGGTTTGATTTTCTGCTCCCCCACATGCAGCCAGCTGGGTGACCTTGGGCTCACCACAGCACTGATAAAGGTGTTCTGACCGAGCAGAAATATCAGGGCTCTCTCAGCCTCACCCACCCCACAGGGTGTCTGTTGTGGGGAGAGGAAAGGGAAGGCGAATGTAAGCCACTTTGAGACTCCTTCGGGTAGAGAAAAGCGGCATATAAGAACCAACTCTTCTTCTTCCTCAGTAATATCAGGGCTCTCTCAGCCTCACCTTCCTCCCAGGGTGTCTGTTGTGGGGAGAGGAAAGGGGACTGTAAGCCACTTTGAGACTCCTCCGAGTAGAGGAAAGCAGCATATAAGAACCAACTCTGCTTCTTCTTTTAAGCAGCCGGTGCTCTGCTCCCTGGCATTTTAAAATTTCCAGTAGTCAGGACTCGGATGTTGCAGGAAGTCTAGGTCCTTTACCTCGTAGCGGGTTGAGGGCCACAGGCCTAGAACTCGGCATGGCCAGCCATGGTGAGAACAGACCCTGCTTTTGACCAAGAGAATGGGAGGCTTCCAGCTGAGCTGCGCACTCTCAGCATGATGCAGCCAAGTGAGTGACGCCTGGATTGCCTCGCCTCCCGTTCCCGACTTGCCTTTCTCTCCCTGGCCGCTGTTTCTCTCTCCACTCGGGGTTTGCCATGTGCCTTCCTGCCACCCCTCTGCAGACAGGACACGGAGCCACGGGCTGTCTCCCTTGAACAAGCGGCACCTGTGTCAGCTCTGCCTCCTCTTGGCTTGTAAAGCATAAAGGCTCCAGCCGCAGAGACTAAACCCTGCTGGCGTATTTTGTGCACATGTATTTTTCTACTTCTTGGATGTCACTCTTCACCCCCTTTGCTTTGGGCTCAGTGTTTCTGCTTGGGGCATCACTCCTTCTGGCCATGCTCTTCTCTCCTTTATTTTGCAGCAGGGGGTATGTGCTTTCGTGAGTCGATGCTCACTCCTTCAAAAGAGCCACATGTTTTGTTAGGCTTTCAGGCACTCCCGGCCTGGTAGTTTTGCTTCCTGACGTTTCACTCTGGCTTGGAGAGATTCCCATCTTGCCGTGTCCTACCTCTGAAGATGTCATAGAATCCTAGAGTGGGAAGGGGCCATCCAGGCCATCCAGTCCCACCCCTGCTCAGTGCAGGGTCAGCCTCAAGCATCCAGGAGAAGGATCTGTCCAGCTGCTGCTTGAAGACCGCCAGTGAGGGGGAGCTCCCCACCTCCTTAGGCAGCCCCTTCCACTGCTGAACTAGACTCCTAGAATCCTAGAGTGGGAAGGGGCCATCCAGGCCATCCAGTCCCACCCCCTGCTAAGTGCAGGATCAGCCTCAAGCATCCAGGAGAAGGATCTGCCCAGCCGCTGCTTGAAGACCGCCAGTGAGGGGGAGCTCCCCACCTCCTGAGGCAGCCCCTTCCTCTGCTGAACTAGACTCCTAGAATCCTAGAGTGGGAAGGGGCCATACGGGCCATCTAGTCCCACCTCCTGCTCAGTGCAGGATCAGCCTCAAGCATCCAGGAGAAGGATCTGTCCAGCCGCTGCTTGAAGATGGCCAGTGAGGGGGAGCTCCCCACCTCCTTAGGCAGCCCCTTCCACTGCTGCATGACTTGGACTGTGAAATTTCCCCCCAGATATCTAGCCAGTATCGTTCTCCATATACTGTATATACTCGCATATAAGCCAAGTTTTTCAGCCCTTTTTTAAAGCTGAAAAAGTCCCCCTTGGCTTATATGCGGGTATAAAAAAACCCAGCTGCCAGACAAGACAGGAAGGTGTGAGACAAGTATACTTGCCCGAAGAGAAGAAGCAGGAACAAAGGAGAGACGCAGCACGGCCGGGAGGGAAAGAACAGTCTCTGTGTCCCCCTCTCCCTGCCTTAACAAGGCCAGCACAAGGCTATCATGTGCAGGAAGCTGTAGGAAGCTCTCTGAACAGAGAGCAGAAGGAGGAAACACCCCTCGAGGAAGGTATGGAAAGTGGAGGGAACAGAACACCTGGCTAAGAAGAAGGGAAGCAGCACAGGACTGGATATCAAAAGGCAAGAGAGGAAAGAGGGAGGAGGAAGGTGGGAAGAAAAGGGGAAAAAAGATCCTGCTCAAAATGAGAAAAAAGGAGGAAAGGCGAAAAAAAAAACACTATCCAAACACCACCCTTGGCTTATATGGAAGTCAATAAGTTTTCCAGCATTTTGGGGTTAAATTAGGTGCCTCAGCTTATATGCGGGTCAGCTTATATGCGAGTATATACGGTAGTTTAAATCCATTCCTGCAAGATCTTTCTTCTGCTGCCAATGGGAACTGCTCCCTGCCCTCCTCCAAGTGACAACCTTTCAAATACTTAAAGAGGGCTATCGTGTCCCCTCTCCACCTCCTCTTCTCCAGGCTGAACATCCCCAAGTCCCTCAGCCTATCCTCATAATATTTGGTCCCCAGGCCCTGGATCATCCTCACTGCTCTCCTCTGCACCCTCTCCATTTTGTCCACGTCCTTTTTGTCAGCCAGTCTCTGGTGAAACATCAGGCACCGAAAAGACAAGAACATGGCCACCCAACCCAGAAATACCACCACCATCACCAATACCTGCTGAACTTTGCAGCCGGGTGAAGATCTGAACCTGGAGCAGCCAGGCCAAGTTTAATCACCCTCCTTAAAACTACTGTGCTAAATTAGTTTCTCCTGTTGCTTTCAGTAATATCAAAAGAGCAAGAGAGAGAGGCTCTCTTGGCTAGGAGAGCCACAGGTACTCTTTGTGCCACCTACCCGTTCTACCTGTTGGAGCTGCAGACCAGGTTTACTACCAGAGGTATAGCAGACGGCAAAGGATCTTGAGTAATATGGTTGGTGCTGTAAATTCTCTTGGAGATCAGATCCTTACACAATTGGAAGAACGGTCCCCCCACCAACCCAGGCTTTTATTACCAAAAATAGTATCACAGTATTTTACAATTACCTTCCCTTTTTCTCCCCACAACAGACACCCAGTGAGTTGGGTGGGGTTAAGGGAGCTCAGAGAGAATTGGGACTAGTCCATGGTCACATAGCTGGCTGCAGGTGGAGGAGGGGGGAAACAAACTCTGTTCTCTAGATTAGAGGCTGCTGCTCTAAATCGCAAGGAGAAGAGTTGGGTTTTATATGCCACTTTTCTGTTCGAGGAGAAAAACAGACACCGTGAGGCCGGTGGGGCTGAGAGAGTTCTGACTGGACTGCTCTGTCAGGGTAGCTCTATCAGGGCTATAATGAGCCTAAGTTAACCCAGCTGGATGCATGTGGAGGAGGCGTGGGGAATCAAACCCGTTTGCCAGATTAGAAGCTCTTAACCACTAGACCACTCTGACTCTCAAGAAGAATAAGAGTTTTTCTCTATCTGAAGGAGCCTCACAGCAGCTTGCAGTCATCTTCCCCTCCTCACAACAGACACCCTGTGAGGGAGGGGAGGCTGAGAGAGCCCCGATATTACTGAGGAAGAAGAAGAGTTGGGTCTTATATGACGCTTTTCTCTACCCGAAGGAGTCTCAAAGCGGCTTACGTTCGCCTTCCCTTTCCTCTCCCCACAACAGACACCCTGTGAGGGAGGTGAGGCTGAGAGAGCCCTGATATTAAAGCTTGGTCAGAACAGCTCTAACAGGACTGTGACTAACCCAAGGTCACCCAGAATCAAATCCGGCTCACCGGATTAGAACTCGACCTTCCTAACCACTACCCCAAGCTGTCTCAACACCTAAGGGCCACTGTGGAGGCCATATAGTTCAACCCCCTGCTCCAGCCCCCTCCCAAATCCCCCACTTCCACAACGCAGAACTGGCAGCTTTAAGGTCTTCTCCTGTATAGCTTCCATCATTAAGGCTAAAGAGAATCCTTCAGCTTGGTCTTATCCAGGTCTCAGCCCAACAGCGCCCCCTGGTGCCTACGCTTTCCTGCAGCATCGTCGCCCTCTGCCGGCGCGCGGACGCCCCGCCCCCTCCACCTCCGCTTTACGGCGCCTTGCGATCAAAGAGGAGCACGTTCGTTCATTTGCCAATCCCTTCCGGTTCCGAATTGAAGATGAGTGGTCCGAGGACCTCAAAAAAATAGGAAGGACGGCTCGTGAGACTTCAGAAGAACAGACGAAGAGTTACCCTGGCCCCTCTGCAAATTCGGCTTCCGATTCGCACCAGGGCTGCGGGGCATTCGAGCCTTCCACTGCAATTTCTCCCCTAAAACTTCAATGCAGCCATTACCCTCTTGGAAGAATTTTGTAACATGCGGCCTGATGAGTTGCACCTCGAGCCCGCGGCAATCGAATGCAAACCGGAAGCTGCGGGGATTGATGAGTGCTGTGATTTGCCGTATCTCTACCTCCCGGATGGGAACCGGGACGCTGACGCGCTGGAAGCCCCGCCCCTATCCTTCCTTTGCCCAATCGGCGTAGCGGAAGGCCCCTCGAGGCGAGCCGGAATGCTATAGCGAGCAGCCAATGGGAGCTCGCTGGGCGGGGCTTGCAGGAGCAGGAAGAAGGGGCTGGAGCGCTTCTCTTCTCCGCCGCAGGAGGTAACCGTGCACGTGTCTTTGGTACTCGGGTGTCGGTCTAGTACAGGGGTAGTCAAACTGCGGCCCACCAGATGTCCATGGACTACAATTCCCATGAGCCCCTGCCAGCATTTTCTGGCAGGAGCTCCTGGGAATTGCTGGCAGGGGCTCCTGGGAATTGTAGTCCATAGACATCTGGAGGGCCGCAGTTTGACTACCCCTGGTCTAGTAGGTGTGAATGGCTGTTCTTGGTGGCCGCTTCTCCCCGCTCGTCAGGATTTCAACCCCGGTTTCCCTTGGCTCTTCTCGAGCCGCAGAGGGTGGGATCGGGGAGTCAGTGACCGTTTATTAACGGCTGTAAGAGCCTTGGGATTTACCCCCGCGTGTTGATCGCTCTCTCCCTACCTGCCTATTCAAGTATTGTTTTGAAGCAGCACAACAAAATTTGTGTCCAAGAGCAATTGTTCATCTTAAAGGTGTTATTGGACTCTGATTTTGTTGCCCAAGTATATGGCTGAGGAAATTCTGTTTCATTATATTTGAAGACGACCTTTTGGGTCCGGGGGCACCTTGAAGACCAACCAAATTTTACTCAAGGTATCAGCTTTCCTGTGCACACACACTAACTCAGATTCAAGTGGGTAGCCCTGTTGGTCTGAGTACAAAAAAAACCCCCAAAACAACAGAGTCCAGTGGCACCTTTAAGACCAACAAAGATGTATTCAAGGCGTGAGCTTTCGAGCGCTCAAAAGCCCACGCCTTTAATACATTTTGGTTGGTCTGGAAAGTGTGTTTGGACTCTACGATTGTTGCACTAACTCAGATACTGTGATATGGGGTGGGAGTAATCGGTTCATACTCATAGGTAGAGTGTGAGAGTCAATTAGCATAAGGAAAACGGTTAACGGATTCCAGAGCTAGATAGGGAAAGCCAGCAATTTGGTTAAATTGAGACTGCCTTGCATGGGAAACACCTTGGGTTCAATAAAGGTGTCTTCATAGGAGAGTAATCAGCAAATCTACACATATCAAAAGATGGGTACTTGTACACGAAGGCTTGTGCCTTGAATAAAACTTTGTCTTCAAGGGGGTCTCTGGAGTCCCAACTTTATTAGAGCAACAGCTTGACGTGTGGAGGCTCCATTGCTGGCATCTTCAGTTAAAAGGGCGACAAATAATATGGGATAATGACTTTCTGCATAACGGGAGATGCTAGGGCAGTGGGGGCGAACCTATGGTGTGTGTGCCAGAGGCGGCACTCAGAGCCTTCTCGGTGGGCACGTGGGCCGTCAGTCCGGCATGGAGTTTGCTGAGTCGGCCTGCACGAGATCTGGCTTCCTGGCCCCTGGAGGATGGGGAGGATTCTTCCCATGTGTTCCCTGGCCCGGGAAGCGATTGGGTGGCTTGGGTCATTCAGCTGGGCTGGTGTCTGCAAGCGGGAGCGGGAGCGGGAGCGGGAGCGGGAGCGGGAGCGGGGGGGGGGGGGGCTGTGTCAAATGGAGCCTGGGGAGAGCAGAGCCTGGAGAGGGGGGGAGGCACGATAGTCTCTGTAGTATTGCCCTGCCCTCGCATCTCCTTTATCCCATTTCCTGCTCCAAGTTGTTGTTTTTTTAATGGTGTGGTCCCCACGACCAGAAAGCTACATTGTCAAGGGTAAAATAAAATCCTTAAAGTGTTCACGGTCTTTTTGGGATCAGGGAGGCAAAACACATTCCCGCTTGTGCTTTTTGGAGCTGAGGAATGAAAGGGAAAAGGGGGGTGGGGAGGGTGATCAAGCAGCTTTCTCTGGATCATCCAGGCATGCAAGCCCCTTGTTTTAAAACCTTCCGTTTACACAAAACGATGTCCTGGGCTCCAGTTTCCCATGTGCAGCCTCTCAAGAATCCACCCAGACATAAATAAAGTCCAAAAATATACACATCCCCAAAAGGGGGGGGGGATGAATTCTGTATCGTTCTGGCGTTTCTCCATAGCAACGCGGAAGTGTTGATATTTATTAAAAACGCATCTGTGTTGTGGCATTAACCCATAGCAACGCGGAAGTGCTTAAAAAAAATTAATTTCAGGGGTTGGGGGCAGGGAAGAAAGCTTCAGTCCACAAGAGACCTGCTGTGCTGGGATTGACAAGCCACGGAGCAGGGGGAGAAGTCCTTTTTACTTTCCCTTGCAGCCTCGTAGGGAGGCAAAAAGCTGCAATGGGGGCAGAGGGAAAACACGGGAGGGGTTTCCCGTGAGGAGGTCTATAAACCCACCATCCCTCGGTGTTTAAATGGTCACAGGTTTCAAGGAGGACTGCCTGTGTAGTGCCATCAAGTGGAGTAATTGTGGATCACGCCTCCTTCTGATTTGGAGAAAATAGGTAAAGGTATCCCCTGTGCAAGCACCGGGTCATGTCCAGCGTTTTCATGGCAGACTCGATACAGGGGGGTTTGCCAGTGCCTTCCCCCGTCATTACTGTTTACCCCCCAGCAAGCTGGGTACTCATTTTACCAACCTCAGAAGGATGGAAGGCTGAGTCAACCTTGAGCCGGCTGCTGGGATTGAACTCCCGGCCTCATGGGCAAAGCTTCCAGACGGCTGCCTTACCACTCTGCGCCACAAGAGGCTCGTTGCTTGGAGAAAATAAGGTCAGTTAAAAAGTAAGACAACTCAGGGTACAGGAGTTCAGGCGTTTGTATCCTATGGCTCCAGGCCAAACTGTGGGTCATTATGGAACCAAACAGGGTTCTTTTACAAAGAAAATCTTGACGTTATGCTGGAGTTTGGTAGGACAATGTCCCGACAGCATTGTGGGCCACCTGGGTGCTGGCCAAGGACCCAGGAAACCTGCGTTCAAATCCCCACTCAGCCATGGATGTTCGTGAGTGACCTTGGGCCGGTTGTACTTTCTCCACCTCACCTACCTCAAAGGGTCATTGCAGTGATAAAGTGGGGGAAATGAGGTATGTAGCCCTGAGTTCCTTGGGCAAAGGGAGAGGTAAAAAGTACTATAAATTCTTTGTTATGTTTTGGTCTGGATGGCTCATTGGCCTGATCCAGCATGGCTTCTCTTAGGTTCTTATATCTGGGACAGTCGTGTTTTGTCATTGTGGTGCCTGCGGGTCAATAGTGGGAAGGCTTCCAGAGTTCTGGTCCTGCTGGTGGACCTCCTGAGGGTCCCTGAGTTTAGGCCATAGGGCGACCTGGATGGGTTGGTCTGGATGGGTAATTGCCCTGATCCAACATGACTGCAAATGCAACTCGCCAGATTAGAAGCCGCTGCTCTTAACCGCTACACCATGCTGCCTCCAACTTCTGAGGCAGCCATTTTGTGCCGTGCCCACCATGTGGTGTCAGAATGCCAAAGGTGCCTGCAGTCCCAAAAAGGACGGGGACAGATGTGGGCATTCTTCATCCTAGCAGCCTTTTGGGTGTAATGTCATAGAACATCTGTTGGCTTTTCGATTCCTGTCTGCCCGTTCTCATGACTTGGGCTGTTCTTCTGGGGCTCATTCGTTGGCTGATGCCCAGGCTTATGTTGTGGCAGCCTCTTGGTTGCTCGTAAGCCCCACTGAACTCTGAAGGCCTTACTCCTGAGTAACCGCACATGCAGTTTCTCTGGAGGATCTTCACCCCCTGTGATTCAGAAGAGCAAAAAAACCCAGCATCCTCTGCCTCATCCCAGATTTCGACCTCGGTGGTGCCGTGTGGATTTGGTTGCCGAGCATGGCTTTTTCAGTTCCGGTCGCCTTGGCAACCGGCCTTACGTAATATCAGTGGGGACCGCCAGAGAGCTTGAAGGCCCAGCCGGAGAAATCATGAAACGCAGAAGATGAATCATGCCAAGACATTAAAAGAGCTATTTGGTGGTGTCAGGTTGTGAGAAAGACTTTCATGGGCCGGGCTGTACCTACCTGGTACCAGAGTAACTTTTCCTGCCGTGTGGCCCAGGCTAGCCTGCTTCATCAGATCTCGGAAGCCAAACAGGGGCAAGCAGTGGCCTAACACCTCTGCTCATCTCTTGCCTCAGAAACACTGCAGGGCCGTTGTGATCCAGCTGAGGCTTGATGGCACTCCAGCCTTAGAGGAGGTGGGAGGGATCACTGGAGAAGGTTTTGTTAGAGACTTTCTGAATGGACCGAGGAAGGAAAGAGACCAAGATGTAGGAGGAAAGGTTGGGGGAGCTTGGTCTCTTTAGCCTGGAGAGGAGACGACTGAGAGGGGATCTGATAACCATCTTCAAGTATTTAAAGGGCTGCCATGTAGAGGATGGAGCAGAGTTGTTCTCTCTTGCCCCAGAGGGACAGACCAGAACCAATGGGATGAAATTAATACAAAGGAAATTCCATCTAAACATCCAGAAGAAGATCCTGACAGAGTGGTTCCTCAGTGGAACAGGCTTCCTCGGGAGGTGGTGGGTTCTCCATTTTTGGAGATTTTAAAGCAGAGGCTGGAGAGCCATCTGACGGAGGGGCTGATTCTGTGAAGGCTCAAGGGGGTGGCAGGTGACAGTGGATGAGCGAGAGGGTTGTGAGTGTCCTGAATAGTGCAGGGGGTTGGACTAGATGACCCAGGAGGGCCCTTCCACCTCTATGATTCTATGATTCTATGAGATGGGGAGAAGAAGACAAAGAAATCAAGTACTGTTAACAATTCTGGACACAAAAAAGAAACTGCCCCTGCTTTTCTCCCCCCTGTTTCTTTGATCGGGTTTGATTTTTATTGGGTACCCAGCTCAGTGGCATTGCCCCCAGGGGATAATACAAAAAAGTCTTGTGAGATTGTCTCCTCGCGGAAAGATTCTCTGAGAGGAGGTGGAAGAATGTAATTTATGAATCACCGGGCTATTTTTGAAAACCTTGTAGGAATAATTAAAAAAAAATGACTCACGGGTCTCTCTTTAGCCCAAGAAATGCTGCTTATAATGTGTGTGTCAAAACGTGGAACAGAGCAATACATCTCTTTAGCCCAAATAATGTTAGGGCTGGTGGGGGGGGGGGATCAGTTGGGCTTCTTACAGCAAGTGACATTGTCCCTTTTAAAAAAATTTGTGGGATTCTATGTCCCCTTCCTGAAACAGAACAAACAGTGTGTGTGAGGGGGGAGATCTGAATGCCGTGGATGAGCTCTTGGAGACAAGCAAGCGCAAGAAAGCGCAAGAAGAACATTTTGTGTATCTGAACGCTTCGACGGCCTGGTAGGCACGCAACACTGTCATCCTGGATGATGAGCTAGTGGTACTCAACCTGCCTAATGCCGCGACCCTTTAACACAGTTCCTTATGTTGTGGTGACCCCCAACCAGAAAATTAGGCAAGGGTTCTTTCACAGAAATTAAACCAATATGACCAATGGCGTGAAGATCCATTGTTCAAGATTGTATATAAATTGTTTTTTTTTCCAGGGTTTCTGCCTCTTGTCCTACTATGCTGATCTTGCTCTTTTCTGCTGCTCCAGAGAGACGAACGCTCTATCTCGATCTACCCTGGCCAAGCTGCTTGCCCTGCTGCAACCCCTGTAGCGGTTAAGAAAGGCTGACTCTACTCTGGAGAACCAAGTTTGATTCCCTCCTCCTTTTCAGGCTGGCTGGGTGAACTTCAGCCAGTGGCAGTTCTTTCAGAGCTCTCTCAGCCCCACCTCACCATCTCACAAGGTGCATATTGTGGGGAGAGGAAGAAAAGGCAATTGTAAGCCGCTTTGAGATTCCTGCAGGTGGTGAAAAGTGGGATACAAAAACCAGCTCCTCCTCCTCCCTCTCCCCAATGTATTTAAAGTACCCCTCTTCTCCCTTGCACTTGGGCTTTCCCTCTGTGTGTGGCTCCGCCTCCTGTGGGGGCCATTTTGTGGCAAGCTCTGGCTCCTGCGGCAGCCATTTTGTCATTGCCCTGTCAGAATTCCAAAGGTGAACACGGGCTGCTAAGGGTCGGGGAGGTAGATTTTGAGGTAGGTGAATGTTGAGAGCTGCCCTGCAGCCCTTGAGGAAGGGCAGCACAGAAATGCAATGAATTCATAAGCTTTAGCCACCTGCTCAGCATGTTTGTCCTTTCCTGAAACCGGTACTTGGTGGCTGCTTTAGAAAAGCTTGACAACGTGAGAGGAGAGAATCCTAAAAAAGTGCATTCGAGAGGGACCGTAGGGTCATAAATTGGGGGTGGAAATGGCCCCTCTAGACTTGGCCACCGGGCTTGCTGGCCTTCCACCTGCCTTGTGGAAGTTTTCCGTTTCTCGCTTCTTCATTTCCTGCTGGGCTTGGAAGGTCACAATTTCCAATTTCTCCCCCAAGGCGAGTTGCAGCCTCCCGTGCCAACTCTGCCCCCCGAAGCCAAACGGCGCCTTCCTCTTGTGAAGGGGAAGAGCGGACGGCTACACCCAGGAGAGCCCGCCCGGATTGTTTAGGTGACCTTCAGTTGAGCATCCTTAGTGAGGCTTGGCAGTTCGGGGTTTTTTTGTCGGCTGACGTTTTGCTACGCTTCCGTAATGCGATTTGATGAGATGTGGCAGTCAACAAAAACACAGCTTCCGAGGCTATGGCCCCATGGTGGAGGATTTTGCCTTTTCCCCGTGAAAAGGTGGTGCCCTCAGATGGCAAGGACATACAAGTGCTGCTCCAGAAAACATAGAAAGGAATTTTTATGTGAAGATATACAATGCCAGCCTGGAAGAGTTCCAGACTTTTTGGACCAGAAGGACTCTTGGGGAAGTGTTTCTAAAAAAAAATAATCTAAGAATAGTTTTTGCCTCTTAGTTTATCTACGAGGGACAGTTGGCTCTTAGGACAGTTGGCTCTTGGACGAGGTTGCCCCAGTGCCTCTGCATGAGTCACTGATCTGGGTCACCTGATTGCAGGAACAGCAACACATACAGCCCTTCTGTGACTGCTTGCCTCAAAGCTAGTGCTATTTCTCCAGATTTAAAGATGCTTCCAGTTTCTCCCCATATTTTTCTGTTTCCAGTCTATCTGGAATGTAAGCTATTGATAGATCAAGATGGGTAGCCATGTTAGTCGGTCTATAGAATCATAATAGAGTTGGAAGGGACCTCCTGGGTCATCTAATCCAACCCCTGGCACTGTGCAGGACACTCTCAACCCTCTCGCTCATCCATTTTATTTATTTTATTATATTTATACATTGCTCTGCCTTGCAGCTCAGGGCGGTTTACGTTGGGACTTCCATGAAACAGTACAATATGATGAACATCTGGAATTAGAGTCATAGAATCACAGAATCATAAAATTGGAAGGGGCCTCCTGGGTCATCTAGTCCAACCCCCTGCACTATGCAGGACACTCACCACCCTCTCGCTCATCCACTGTCACCTGCCACCCCCTTGGACCTTCATAGAATCAGCCTCTCCGTCAGATGGCTCTCCAGCCTCTGTTTAAAAATCTCCAAAGATGGAGAACCCACCACCTCCCGAGGAAGCCTGTTCCACCGAGGAACCGCTCTGACTGTCAGGAGCTTCTTCTGGAGGTTTAGGCGGAATTTCTTTTGCATTAATTTTACCCCATTGGTTCTGGTCGATCTCTCTGGGGCAAGAGAGAACAACTCTGCTCCGTCCTCAACATGGCAGCCTTAACAGCAGTAGAATCCAGTAGCACCTTAAAGACTAACCAAATTTGTGGCAGGGAATGAGCTTTTGGGAGTGACTTCAGATACAGCTGGAAAGCGAACTCATCTGAAATCACTCCCCTCTCCAAGGCGTAAGGACCGATGGAGTCACGTTCTAGCTGTACCTGAAGAAGTGAGACACAAATTTGATGAGTCTCTCCGGTGTTCCTGGACTCCTGCTCTTTTCTGCTGCTATGGACAACTAACAAGGCTACCCATCGTGGAAGGGAGCCGTGACTCACGGAAGCTCCTGCCCTGCCACAAATTTTCCTAGTCTTTAAGCTGCTGCTCAGCTGCTGAGAGAAAGACGTCAGTGGGGAAAAGAGCAAATGTCAAAAATGGAGTTTTCGGCATGCAAAGGAAGAACTTCCAGGAGGGGGTGAGGAGAGCCGAGGAGGGAGAACTCTCTGTCAGGGATCCTTTGGGGACTTCTAGGAACTTGGTGGGCTTTGCTTCGTGGAAAGTGGCGTCGGGTCTCCACCAATTCACGGTAACCAGTGATGGAATTTTGGCATTATTTTGGCAGCTGCATGGTTCTGAGTCTCCGCTCTGTAATGGGAGCATGTTGAAGGCGGGGGCACTTTGTCCGAACGTCCATTGAGGGTCCCTTTGAAAGTTCCCCTCACCTTTCCCTCCTCCCCACAAGTTGAATTTACTCCTGGATTTGGAGACCAGGCAGGGGAGCAGTCGACCAGAAGAAGAGTTGCTTTAATTAATATGTCTTATTTAAAAGTAGTACATTGCATATTACAGAACTATTATTTCTTGAAGACGTTAAGCTCCTGTTTTATAGTCCAAAACGAAGGTGGGAAAAAAAACACCAAATCTTTTTCTAGAAGGCAACTGTTAAGAAGAGAGGGAAGGAAAGATCCATAATACAATTTGCATTTTATAGCTCAGTTATTCCTTTCCATCTCATTGTACTGATGAGTGGTTTTTGTTATACCATGCTTTTCCCTACCCTTCAGTCTCAAGCGGCTTATAATCACCTTCCCTTCCTCTCCCCACAACAGGCCCCTTGTGAGGCAGGTGGGGCTGAGAGAGTTCTGAGAGAACTGTCTATCCCAAGATCACCCAGCTGGCTGCATATGGAAAAAGCTGGTTTTATACCCCGCTTTTCTCTGCCCTAAGGGGTCTCAAAGTGGTTTCCCTTCCTCTCCCCACAACAGGCCCCTTGTGAGGCAGCTGGAATTGAGAGAGTTAGGAGAGAAAGCTTCATGTGCAAGAGAAGTGGGGAATCTCCAGATTACAGTCCATCGCTCTTACCCACGCTGACTCGTGTAAGCAGGGAGGAGCAGAGACGGGTATTTGCAGGGGAGAAGACATTGATAGTCTCCCTTGGGAGTTCCTTCCTGGCTGTGATATTTGCAGAGCAAGAGTCATAGAATCATAGAGTTGGAAGGGGCCATACAGGCCATCTAGTCCAACCCCCTGCTCAACGCAGTCAAAAGATCCTTCTCACAAACTCAGGCTTAGCATGGAACTAACACAGGTTGACAGCAGGGATGATAGGGTTGCCAGCTCTGGGTTGTGAAATGCCTGCAGAATTGGTGGGCAGAGCCTAAGGTGGGCAGGGCTTAGAGAGGGGACAGACTTCAGTGGAGTATAATTTCACAGAGGTCACCTTCTAAAGTAGCCATTTTAGCCAGGGGAACTGATCTCTGTCACCTGGAGATCAGATGCAACCTGACGGTTGGCAGCTGCAGCAGAACAGGGAACCTGCTTGGTCTCCCCCTAGTCTACACGTTTGTAATATCTAACTAAGCACCATGTGTCTTTAGCACAAGAAGGGAACTGAAGCCAAAAAGGTTGCACATCCCAGCCAAGAAGAAGAGTTGGAGACCTGGCTTTTATATCCTGCTTCTGGGAGTCTCAAAGCGGCTTAAAGTTGCCTTCCCTTCCTCTCCCAATAGCAGGCACCTTGTGAGGTAGGTGGGGCTGAGAGAGCTCTGAGAGAACTGTGACTGGATCAAGGTCACCCCGCTGACTGCCTGTGACAGAGGAGTGGGGAACCAAACCCAGTTCTCTAGATCAGGGGTAGTCAACCTGTGGTCCTCCAGATGTCCATGGAGTACAATTCCCATGAGCCCCTGCCAGTGTTTGCTGGCAGGGGCTCATGGGAATTGTACTCCATGGACATCTGGAGGACCACAGGTTGACTACCCCTGATCTAGATGAGTCCACCGTTCTTACACCACACCACTCTGGCTCTCAAGGCACAGCATCCCCCACTCCACGCCCCAGTTCTGTCTGGAAATCGGATGGGAGCCTCTGTTTATGCCTTCTGAACCACTTAGGGCAGGGGTAGTCAAACTGCGGCCCTCCAGATGTCCATGGACTACAATTCCCAGGAGCCCCTGCCAGCAAATGCTGGCAGGGGCTCCTGGGAATTGTAGTCCATGGACATCTGGAGGGCCGCAGTTTGACTACCCCTGGCTTAGGGCACTGGATGGTATTAGGAGCTGGGTGTTCTGTTTATGTAATTCCATCACTAATAGCTCGGGCAGCCTAAAGGACAGATTTAGGGCGGCGTGGCCGGAGCCGGCTTAGGCTTCTGCCGGGTTCGCCTCGTACAAGTAGGGGGCCGGGAGGATGCGTGCTTTCTCGTCCCCTTGGCCTGACGTCAGCGATTTGATGCCGTGATCGTATTAATAATAGTGACGGGAATTTGCTGAGAAGGGCTACTTGGGGGTGGGAAGTTAACCGGAGGGCGGGGGGCAACATCGTCACAGGACATCACACACATGTTTGTGTAATCATTTGTGAGGTCATTTGTGATTTGGGGATTAAGCATTTGCTGTTTCTTGGGGAGGGGGTGGATCAAGGAGGGTGAGGTGGGTGGGAAAGCCTTGCCTTGGGAATTCAGTTTTGAATCCTATGGGATCTTTCTGGTGCTGCTGGGCTTGGGTTTTGCTCTGCCGGCGTTTGCAAATGTGCCGGGCATTTTTGAACTGTGAATTGGGTGGGGAGGGGGGAAGGGGGAGAATAGTGATTCAGTAGGGCCGGGGTCCCTCACCTTCTTGAGCCTGTGGGCACTTTTGGAATTCTGATGCGGCAGGATGGGCTAAGCCTCAAAACGGCTCCCGCAGGAGGCTGAACAAGTGACAAAACTGCTGCTGCGGCTGGTTTAGGGTTTCTCACCTCTGGGTGGCAGCTGGAGACCCCCTGGAATCCATCTCCAGATGACAGACATCCTTTTCCCTAGAGAAAATGGCGGCCTCGGAGGGTGAATTCTATGGTAATATACCTTCCTGGGGTCTCCCCCTAGGCTCCCCCGGCCCAATCCTCAGGTATTTCTCAACCCAGAATTAAAACCCTGAAGCAGATTACTTCATGCACTCACTGAGGATCCTTGTGCTGTGTGTGGCTAATACAATCCAGACAGAACGAATTCAGAGTATGGTAGAACCTTTAAGACTAATGCAGTTTTATTCAGAGTACTAGCTGCAAAGCCCGTTCGTAAGAACGGCCTTTGCAAGGGCTCCCCCTCCGCCTCCCTGTGGTGGCCCTCCACCCTGGCAACTCTACGGTTTCCCCGTGGGCTGCCCAGCACACCTGCGGCAAGCAGGGAAGCCCTCCCTGGCTCCCTTCCTCCTGGCGGCTCCAGTCAGAAGGACTAGATGGACCCCTGGTCTGATCCAGCAGGGCTCTTCTGATGTCCTTAGGAAGGCCTCGGCCTCTCTGCCCTGTTGCTGGCCCTCCAGAGGAACTGGCTGGCCCCTGTGTGAGGCAGGAGGCTGGACTGGATGGACCCCTGGTCTGATCCAGCAGGGCTCTTCTGATGTTCTTATGAAGGCCTCGACTTCTGTGCCCTGTTGTTGGATCTCCAGGAGAACTGGCTGGCCAGTGTGAGTCAGGAGGACTAGATGGACCACTGGTCACATCCAGCAGGGCTCTTCTGATGTTCTTATGTACTAACTTTTTATTTTGGAGAAAACTCAGTGTGTGGCAAAACATGCATATCCTGCTATTGTCTGGATAATAAAAATGGCTCTTCAATATTATCACTGGTCCTAACTATTAGGATATACGGCAAGATCCTCTCCACATTTTAAGGTATGAAATGGAAATTCTTAACCTTACCAACATTATTTCTTCCTCTCTTTTTCAGACCCCGACCTTTCCTGGAAGCACAGTTAGTCACAGTTGCTATGGAGAAGATCAGAGAGCAATTTTCCAGTCTCCAAATAGCAAGACGGAGCAGGCTGCTGGAAGACCCAACTTACTTGTTGGACATAGATGTTTCAAGAGGAGGAGGAAGCCATTCAGCGGCCGCCTCCCATTCCAACAACTCAATTGGAGTTTACGATATCGAGACGTTGAATCTGCTACGGGAGTATAGTAGCCACCCGGGATTACTCAGTGGGGTCAGGTTTGCTCATGAGCATGCAGACCTTCTGTTTTCAGCCTGCAGTGATGGAACAGTGAAATGTTGGGACACACGTTTAGCTACTTCGGAGGCAGCCCAGTTGTTTCGTGGCTATCCTTCGAACGTTTTCATCAGTTTTGATGTCAACTGCAACGATCTCATTGTTTGTGCTGGCACGGAGAAGGCGGAAGAAGAAGACGTCTTCATGGCCTTCTGGGATGCCCGTGGTGGCAACAGCAGTGTCCCTTCCAGCAAAAGCCTTTTGGGGGTGTATTCAGAGTCCCACAGTGATGACATCACAAGGATTTGTTTTCATCCCCGCCGACCAAACATGGTGGCTTCAGGGTCAACTGACGGGCTGGTGAACGTCTTTGACATTAACCGGGACAACGAAGACGATGCTCTGACGTCAACCTGTAACTCGGGCTCGTCGGTCAGTTTTGTCGGATGGTCTGGCAAAGATTTTTGGCAGGTCTACTGCACGACACACGATGAGGGGTTTTCTTGGTGGGATCTCACGCAGCTGGATACCGAGGAGCCAGTTGTGCTGTTGCAAATCCCAGATGCTAGGGAAGCAGCCAGCCTAGGCAAGATGGAGCTGAACTACTTGATTGGCGGTTTATATCATGAGAAGTCGGATCACCTTTTCGTTCTTGGAGGAACATCAATGGGAAACCTCCATCTTCTGGACTGTGACACTGACGGTCTAAGCCCGGTGGGGACCCTTCGAGGAGGACACTCGGCTCCTGTCCGCTCTTTTCACTGGAACGCGGCGGATGACTCTTTGTTGACGGGTGGAGAGGATGCTCAGTTGTTGCTATGGAAACTTGGAGCTGTGGAGAAGGCCTCTGGGAAGAAGGCCTCCATGAAAATGTCTTCTTCCGTCCACCAGCGAGTGCGAGTTCACCAAAACCCTCTCAAGAGCAAGAAGAAATGAGTCTTTTTTAAAGCTCTGGAGGAGGTCTAAAGGTCTGGAGGAGGACGCTTGTTTTTGAGCGTCACAACTTTTAAAGAAGGGCTGAGTTACTTGCCGGAGTGTTGCTCAGATGTGGCTTTTATACACACGTAGCAACCCTGTAGTGAGTCTGCCAAGAAAACGCTAGAGGGCATCACCCCAAAGGTCAGACATGACTCAGTGCTTGCACAGGGAATACCTTTAGCAACCCAGATCCTGCGAATGTTTATTCAGAAGCATCCCATTGGTGGGCGCTGAACCTTCACTTCCTTCCTTTTAATGTGTTTTTTAGGACTGCAGCCTCAAGAAGAAAAAATACACCAAAGAAATCTTTTTGTTTTAAGTACCGTTTTCCTGTGGAAGGTGCTTATGAGACGTTAGCTTTCCCTTGCATATTTCTGCAGACTCAAAATGTTATTTTGGTATTTGAGTTTCCGTGAGAAAAGCATAATATAAATAAGGGACTGTTTAAAAACTAAGTCCTGTCCTTAATGGTGGGGTCGATTATGCGAACAATTCAGGTGGCCAAATCTGAGTTGGGAAAGACCAGGAGATTTTGGGGTGGGGCTTGAGGAGGGCGGGTTTTAGGACGGACCTTCAATGGGGGATTATGCCAGAGTCCACCTTCCAAAGCACTCCATTTTCTTCAGGTGACCTCTGATCTCTGTTGCCTGATCAGTTTTGATAGCGGGAGAGCAGCTGTAGAAGTGGAATTAAAAACAAAATCTCTCTCTCTCTTCCCATCCCCCCTGAGTTTCAGATGGATAAAGGATATTAAATAGAAAAAAAACTTAGTGTCCCCCCCCATCTTTCAAAGAGTTCAATGACCCAACCAACTTGGACAATTTTTTGGGTTTTTTTGGCTGAGGGAAAACAAGTATGGTCAAAGCAATATCTTTTAAAATGGGGGCTTTGTTCCCGACTCTGGCTGTGATGCTCTCTTGCAGAACATGTGAGCTTTTGCTACTGGCATTCCCATCAGCAGGATGATAGAGGTTGTTATTGTGGAGTTTAAATGTAAAAAGAAAAGCAAATCAATTATTTGCCTTGGAAGCACAGAAGCTTAAGGCAGTACCCCCGATCCTCCATGTTTCTTGATTAAGAGAAAAAGGCTGTTCCAACAGATTACAAAGATGATCTGATTCCAGTGGTAGCAAGAAACAGAAATTTTACTTGCAAAAATAGATAGGAGCACATCTTACATGACATATTCATGCAGGTGCATTTAGCTTACTGTGAATGGATTAACTTCAAAAAAGAGGTTAAATTGCTACAGCTCCAAGCCCAGGTAACAGAGAAAAGAAGAGACGACCTATATAAAATGAAAAACAGAAAGGCAAGCAAGGCCAAGGAGGCTCAACATTTCACTGATGAGAGGGTGGGGCCAACTGGCAAATGTACCTGATTGAGAAAGAATGCTCTTAACCCTTTCTCTCCCTCCTCCTTGCAGTATCCAACAGGCTTTCGGGTGAGGGGCAGAAGGGACTGAAGTACTAAAGAACTTCAAACAGGCTGTCCTGTGTTTCATTCTATGAAAATTCTTTTTACACCATCCTGGGCACAGGGGATAGGGGTCTGAACACGTCCTGAGTCCCTTGACCTAGGTCAAGGCCAGTGGTTCTTAACATTTGGGGGGGGGGGCATGGACCACTTTCAGAATCTGATGAACGCTTGGGACCCCGGCACAGAAATAATGCCATTGCAAGGCGATGGTGGTGATTGTACATTACCTGGATATATACAGTAGCCTGCATTTGTTTCGAGTGAAACAGTACTGTAATAGAATAACTAAGAAAGTTTGAGTCCAGGGGCACGTTGAAGACCAGCCAAGTTTAATTCCAGGTAGAAGCTTTTGCGTGTATGCAGAGTTCTTCAGCTACAAAGCATCTTGAGGAGCGTGCTTGCACACACACAAAAGGACGTGGATAAAAAGCCCTAGGAGGAATAGCTCAGGGAATTTTCAGCCTGGAGGTGCAGAGGAGACAGAATTAAGTATTTGAAAAGTTGTCACTCAGATGAGGGTAGGTAAAGGTTCCTGTTGGCAGCAGAGGAGAGGAGTTTGAATGATATCAGCTAGATATCAGGGGAAAATTTTTCACAGAGTAGTTCAGTAGAATTGATTGCCCAAGGAGGTGGGGCACTCCCCTTCACTGTTGGTCTTCAAGCAGCGGCTGGACAGATCCTTAACCTGGATGCTTGAGGCTGATCCTGCATTGAGCAGGGGGTGGGACTAGATGGCCTGGATGGCCCGTCCCACTCTAGGATTCTAGTTCAGCAGTGGAGTGGGCTGCCTAAGGAGGTGGGGAGCTCCCCCTCACTGGCGGTCTTCAAGCAGCGGCTGGACAGATCCTTAACCTGGATGCTTGAGGCTGATCCTGCACTGAGCAGAGGGTGGGACTAGAAGGCCTTTGTGGCCCCTTCCCACTCTAGGATTCTGAGATTGGAGAACTCTGTTGCAGAGCAAGTAAGATGGACCAGGATAAGGCCGTTTCTTGCGTTCCTTTGGCTTAGCTGCTTTTAAAACTGCTGAAGCTGACCTCAGTGATTCTAGGTTGGGACTCTCTGTCTGGCTTCAGGTTTGTCCCTTTTAAACTCCTGCCTATTCTTGACTGTCACCTCGGAGACGCTGCAGTGCTCTGTGTCAGTTGCTTTGTGCTTATTTTTGTCGTCGTCCCCCCCCCCCAACCTACCACCACTCTTTCGAGATGTGTCTAAATCTGGGCGTGGGCGGGATACTAAATGACATTTTCCTTCGCTTATCCATATGGCGATGTCTTTGCAGGACTGGGCTGGGCAAGGCTCGCTCTGTTACTCCCCTACGTGCTGGGAGCAAGATTTCGCTGCTTGTAAAGCAAATGGGGGCGTGAAAGGCTAACACATTCCAAACTCCCTTAGGGAAAAAAAAAGTCTCCTTGGCAGCTTTCACATGACATCAGGTTTGCAGCCTGAATCCTGGCCTTCTCTTGCAATCTTGGGTACATTTCGAGTGGTGGAAGACGGCGTCGAGGGCCGGTTTAAAAAACCCATCAGTCTTAATTGGGGGGGGGGGAACTATTGTGTCAGATCTTGGCCAATGTGAATTAACCTTTCAACCATCTTGACATTTAACCACAGTGAGCTTTCCTTTACAAGCTGTCCTTTAGGACAGGGATAGTCAACCTGTGGTCCTCCAGATGTCCATGGACTACAATTCCCCTGAGCCCCTGCCAGCAAACGCTGGCAGGGGCTCATGGGAATTGTAGTCCATGGACATCTGGAGGACCGCAGGTTGACTACCCCTGCTTTAGGATGCTTTGGAGCCTGATGGAGGGAGGGGGAGGGAAGGTTTTGCTGTACAAAGGGTAAACGTTTGGCATTGTCGCCAGAAACGGCTCGGAACCAGGAAGGAGAATTCTGCCAAAGTGCTTGGCTTGTAGCAGTGCAGTTTTGCCAGCAATTTTGAAAGGAAAATCCACACAGGGCCAGTGTTAACTGGCCAAGGAAATGAACCCTGGGTTACCAGTGAGGGGGGAGCTCAGCACCTTCTTGACTAGGCTGCCTAAGGTGCTGAGCTCCCCCTCCCTGCTCATAGATGCTTTAGAGCAGTGGTCCCCAACCTTTTTATCACCGGGGACCGGTCAACGCTTGACAATTTTACTGAGGCCTGGGGGGGGGGGTAGTCTGTTGCTGAGGGACATTGTCGCCACTGCCTGAGCCCCTGCTCCACTTGCTTTCCCGCCGGCACCCCCGACTTCCCGCTGTCCGCTGGGGGGCGCTGCCAGCAGCTGATGCGCAATGCCCCGCCGAGGGGGAGCCCCAGCCATGGTGGTCGCTGGAGAGCACCAAAGGTGAGCCGGTGGCAGAGTGGCAGGGCAGCCCCCTAGGCAGCACCTGGGGAGGACGAGGAGGAGGAGCCGCGGACTGGTCCCGGTCCCTGAACCGGGGGTTGGGGACCACTGCTTTACAGCCAGCTTCATGTCGTGGTGAAGAGCAGCAGTCTCTAATTTGGTGAGTCGGGTTTGATTCCCTGCCCCTCCACATGCAGCCTGCTGGGTGACCTTGGGCTAGGTACAGCCCCACCTACTTCACTGGGGTGTCTATTGCTGGAAGAGGAAGGGAAGGCGATTTCATCGGGTCGTGAAAAGTGAGCTATTCTGTTTTTGACCCCATTTAGCTTTTAAATTATTCATTTCAGATTTTATAATTGAGTTTTAATGAAGTGTTTTAACTATGATTGTGAATAACACAATGTACACCGCCCTGAGCCAGCTCACTGGGTAGGGCAGTATATAACTCAAATAAATAGAAAATATATAAAAAACAGCTCTTCTTCGGCTGATCTTGCATTGAGCACGGGGTTAGACTATATGGCCTGTATGGCCCCTTCTGACTCTATGATTCTAGGACTTCCTTGGTGCTTTCCCATCCAAATAATAACCATGGATAACCCCTGGTTCTGACAAATTCAGGCTAAGGGGGTTACGAAAAATACTTGGACTTCATGTGATTTTGACTGCCTCAAAAACTCTGGCTTAAGGTTTTGATGTGATCTATGTTGTGTGTTTTATTAATACGGTCAGCCATCTTGAGTTCCGTACGGAAGAGAGGTGGCAAACAAAACATTTTAAAGAAATGAAACAAGTAGGATTTGCAACAGTGACCACGCCAACTCTACCATTTAGTTATGTCAAGAACACTGCTTCTACTCCACATAAATGAAACACTTTTCTGACTCTTCCTTCCACCCCCAGAGTGCTCATATCACTATCTAAAATTGACTGCCATAGAGACGGCTCCTAGCTGTGTAGAGGAGGTAGAAAACTATGGGACGCGCTTAGTTCAGCTAATGCTAACTTGATGACAATCCCCCTCCCCAGAGAGGTCTGCCTGGCGTTGAGTGGAGCCAGGGCCTTTTTTGGCTCCAGACTGGTGGAATAAGTTGCCATCTGAAGTGCATGCCCTCCTAGAGCTCCCTAAATTCCAGAGGGCATGCAAGATGGCCCTCTTCAACCAGACATTTGGTTAAGGCCAGGGCCCACCATGACCATTCAATAGTACCCCCCCACCACACACACACCAATCTGAACAACCCAACCCCCGTTATCCTTCATTCTGTGCATGGTGGCAATGTCATAGCCAGGCTATGGGTGCAAGAAATAGATATCTGAAGCATTTCTTAATGTATTTTAGAATTTTTAATTTGCGCGGGTTTTTAATCCTATTGATGTGAGCTGCCCCTAGACTTCTGGAGGGGGGAAGGCTTACAAGTCAAAACATAAATAAATAAAATCAATAAATGAATAAATAATCCACAGTAAGAGAATCATTCATAGCTGACCCAAGAATGCTTCGATGCTTTATTCATTAAAAAAAAAATTACAAAAATATTTTCACACACAAAAAAGCTAACATAGCAAACAAACAAGGCTCATATAGCCAGCTTCCTTTTTTCTAATGTCTCTTATCAGCAGGGAAGGAAAGAAAGGGGGGGGGGAGGAAGGGGTTAGGGCAGGAATGCTGGTTGGGAAAGTCAGGTGTGACATTATGAATTCAATTAAACTCAGAATAAAGGATCCTTTGCTCAAACAGGTGCAAGAATTCATGCCAAAAGGGGGTGAAGGTTGAAGAGTTTGTTCTTATGTGCCTTAGCTGTAAATCCACGCAGGTGGGTTTAATGGCTTTTAGTGCGATTTGCCATTGGGTCAGTTGGACTAGATTATTCAGGTTCTGCCGAGAGCAGATATAATCCAAATGAAATTTGGTTTGGCTTATACGTAAGGATAGGTTGCCCAGGAGCTTTTTAAAGGCAAAGCGGAATGTGTGTTTGTGTGTGTGTGCCAGTTACTGAGGCTGCGAAAGCTTCTGGTCCCAGAAAATAAGTTGTATAATATTGCTAGACGGCTGTGGATGGGGGAGTAAATTCTGTGGACAATACGCTACCCTGGTCCAATTAGTGAGATGAGTGTACTAGTTCCCTGGAGATCCATTCTCTCCAGAAAAACACCCATCCTAATCCTAGGGTTTCCCCAAATCATTAGATCTCTGTGCGAACAAAAATCAAAAGCCAGTGGATGACAACGGATTGGGTTTGGAGAGCACTCAGACATGCTGTATAGCAGTGGTCCCCAACCCCCGGTCCGGGGATCGGTACCGGTCCGTAAATCAGTCGGTACTGGGCTGCGGCTCCAACTTGTCCTCCTCCCCAGCTGCTGCCTAGGGGGCTGGCCTGCCACTCTGCTGCCGGCTCACCTTTGGTGCTTTCCAGCAGCCGCCATGGCTGGGGCTCCCCCTCAGTGTGGCACTGCGCAGCTGCTGCTGGCAGCACCCCCCATTGGACAGCAGGAAGTCAGGGGCGCCAGAAGGAAAGTAAGTGGAGCAGGGGCTCAGACGGCGGCAACATCCCTTGGCAAAAGACTACCCCCCCCCTCCTGGGGCCTCAGTAAAATTGTCAAGCGTTGACCGGTCCCCAGTGATAAAAAGGTTGGGGACCACTGCTGTATAGAGCAGGGGTAGTCAACCTGTGGTCCTCCAGATGTCCGTGGAGTACAATTCCCATGAGCCCCTGCCAGCGTTTGCTGGCAGGGGCTCATGGGAATTGTAGTCCATGGACATCTGGAGGACCACAGGTTGTCTACCCCTGGTATAGAGCTCGGAAGCTGTGCTCCCTCTCCTTTACTTGCTTTGTCCTGCCTTTCTCCCCCATGGGGGACCTGAACAGCTTACATCATACTCATCTCCTGTTTTATCCTCACAACAGCCCTGCAAGGTAGGCTTGGCAGGGTGCATGTAATTGGTCCTAGGGCACCCAGCCAGCTTTCATTGTCAGAACAGGGATTCAAAGCTGGGTCTTCCAGATCTTAGCCTAACACTGTTTTTGTTTGGAGATGGATCAAGATGAGTTAGTCGAGGAGTTAGTCGGTCTGCAGCAATGGAAAAGATCAAGAGCCCTGGAGCATCTTAAAGACTAACAACATTTGTGGCAGGGCAGGAGCTTTTCTGTTGGAATCCGCAGGATGTGTAGTGTGTATGATTTAAAAGCATATGAATATCCTACAGGAAGCATCAGAGGAGATGCAGTTAGCAGTTAGTGTAGGAACTTCCGGATGTTTGTCAGATCATCTCCCTATGTCCTGATTGGATCATTTGGAGACTTACAATCATAGAATCATAGAGTTGGAAGGGACCTTACAGTCTCCTGAACTATCCAGGACACTCCCAACCCTATCGCTCATCCAGAGTCACCAGCCAGCCCCTTGAACCTTCTCTGTCAGATGGCTCTCCAGCCTCTGTTTAAAAATCTCCAAAGATGGAGAACCCACCACCTCCTGAGGAAGCCTGTTCCACTGAGGAACCGCTCTAACTGTCAGGATCTTCTTCCGGATGTTTAGATGGAATTTCTTTTGAATTAATTTCCTCCCATTGGTTCTGGTCCATCCCTCTGGGGCAAGGGAGAACAACTTTTCTCCATCCTCTATATGGCAGCCTTTTAAATATTTGAAGATGGCTATCAAATCCCCTCTCAATCGTCTCCTCTCCAGGCTAAACAGAATTCCTGCTCCCTTGAGCGCACTTCCTCCTCGCTTGCCTCTAGAACAGAACAGGTAGGAATCTCTCCTCTTTTTTTACAAAGTTGTTTTTCTTAATAAAAATATTTCATTCTCTTAAGCAGCTTGGTGATCTGCCTCTTTGCATATGTAAACTCTGCCCACACTTTCATGGTCACTGCTCACTTCTTCAGACATCACATGCAGGCTGTAAGGTGCTACTGGATCCGTACTCTGTTCTACTGACCTGTAACATACTGTATATTTTTCCCCGCGGAACTTGATGCTCAGTCAGTTACAACAATCTCGCAAGGCACTGTGTGTCAACCCAGGAGGAGGAGAGGGAGACCCTTCTCCCGTGAGTGGCAACCAGCCACAATACACCACTGACTTCCTTGCATTTATACGGCGTCATGCACGTGTCCTGAGGAAATGCTAGCTTCACAGTAACGGATGATTTCTTGCTATGTGGTGGGTGGGAATGCCTCGTCTGATAACGACAGAACACCTTACATAGGCAAAGAACCAAAACTGAACACCTACACAAAGTTGCCTTCTATGAATGATATCATCAGTCTATCAAGGTCAATACTGTCTACTCAGACTGGCAGTAGCGCTCCAAGGTCTTGGGAAGAGGGCTTTCACAGCACCTGCCACCTGATCCTTTCTGTAGGAAATGCCAAACAGATGTTCATCGATTCAGCCAAGGTCTTTTTCCTAAAGGCAGCTAATGCTTTCTAGCCCTCATATGCGCATAAGGAAACAACAGCTGGTTCAAGGTATGCAGGTTCAGACTGTGAATGTGTGCGACAAAATATTATTATTATTATTATTAGAATTTATTGCCCACCACTCTTGGAAAGCCAGCTTGTGGTGGGTTACAAGTTAAATAAATACAATTCCCCCCAAATCCCCCTAAAACACAGTAATTAATAAAGAACAAGAACACGACAGCAGACCAACCCCCCACCTACCCCCACAGGGGACCAGGGGGAAGCAGCTGGCCACCATAGATAGAACATAGTGGAGTACCTCTCCTCCTTACTCCTCCTTTGGGGGGGGCACAGATTTTGCTTTGTCCAGCAAAGGGGATTGGACTAGATGGCCTGTATGGCCCCTTCCAACTCTATGATTCTATGATCTTCTCTTCATCCTGGCCTCAACCATAGGCCTGGTGGAAGAGCTCTGTTTTGCAGTCCCTGCGAAAAGCCAGAAATTCCTGCAGGGCCTGCATCTCTAGAGAGCCAGTTTGGTGCCATGGTTAGGAGTGCGGACTTCTAATCTGGCGAGCTGAGTTTGATTCTGCACTCCCCCGCATGCAGCCAGCTGGGTGACCTTGGGCTTGCCACGGCACTGATAAAGCTGTTTTGACCAAGCAGGGATATCAGGGCTCTTTCAGCCTCACCCACCTTACAGAGTGTCTGTTGTGGGGAGAGGAAAGGGATTGTAAGCCGCTCTGAGACTCCTTCAGGTAGAGAAAAGCGGCATATAAGAACCAACTCTTCTTCTTCCTCTAGGAGCTCATTTCACCAGGTAGGGGCTGGGACCAAAAAGGCCCTGGCTCTAGTTGAAGACAGGCAAGCCTCTTTGGGGCCGGGGATGACCAGTAAGTTGGAACCCGGAGAGCGCAAGGCCCTGTGGTGGGCATAGGGTGACAGTCGGTCTCGCAAATATGTGGGTCCCAGGCCATGTAAGTCCTTAAAGGGCAGTACCAGAACCACTGTGCTTGTGGGAGGAGGAACTGTGTTCTTTTGCATGACTTCTTTTGCAGTGCTCCTTATGAGCATTACTGCCTTACTGCATGGCAGAATTTCTGCTTGGGATGCTGGATGTGAATACTCTCCTGGTCTCATGCTTCATCCATATTCATGTTGGGATGAGCTAGCCAACTGCGTTTGGTCAATAGGAAAGGCAGGCCCGTTTGTTTCTCACACAACGCCCTGGACGATCTTCAACATCTCCGCCACTTGCAACCCTTTTACCTCCCATGTTGAAGGTATGTTAATTTAGCAAACCGATTGCTGGCATCTTGAGACGGCTTCTTTCAAGAATGTTAGTGTGATCGAAAACAACAAAATCTGTGAGCTGCTACTGATAGTGCTGAGTCTGGTAGCTGCTGTAGAAGGGCTTCATTTCCAAGATTTAGTGAAATGACAATTTCCCTTTCAACAAAAATAGTGCTGCATGTAAGGATCTGTTGGTCTCTAAGGAGCCACTGGACGTGAACCTCTCTGACCTACTGCAGACACACATAGCTGCCTTCAAAGAATTGAGGCTTTTGAACTCTGGTGCTGGAGAAGACTCTGGCGAGTCCCTTGGACTGCAAGGCGAACAAACCGGTCAGTCCTAGAGGAGATCAGCCCTGACTGCTCCTTAGAAGGCCAGATCCTGAAGATGAAACTCAAATACTTTGGGCACCTCATGAGAAGGAAGGACTCCCTGGGGAAGAGCCTAATGCTGGAAGCGATTGAGGTCAAAAGAAGAAGGGGACGATAGAGAATGAGGTGGCTGGATGGAGTCACTGAAGCAGTAGGTGCAAACTTAAATGGACTCCGGGGAATGGTAGAGGACAGGAAGGCCTGGAGGATCATTGTCCAGGGGGTCGCGATGGGTCAGACACGACTTCGCACCTAACAACAGCAGCAGCAACAACAACGGCGTTCTAATCCTATAACCCCCCCCCCCCGCCTGTTCAGTCAGAGGTCATAACGATGGTCTCACGAAAGAAGGAGTGGGCTGATGGATCTAAGGGCTCTGCCTGGGCCTCAACCGTACGCCTGGCGGAAGAGCTCCGTTTTGCAGGCCCTGCAGAAAGCTGGTAATTATGGCAGGGCCCTTAGCTCCTCCGGGAGCTCATTCTACTAGGCTGGGGCCAGGACCGAAAAGGCCCTGGCCTGGATCGAGGCCAGACGAATATCCCGGGGACCCGGGACAACCAGTAGATTCATAATCGCAGAGTGAAGGGCCCTGCGGGCGGCATAAGCATCTCAAAAAACAGTCCCTTTTTCTTCATAACTGGAAAACTACCTTAGCAGTTGCTAAATATTTAGCTATGGTGATGGATCTCAATCTCTTCCAGATCTTTGAGTCAAAAGAACATTAAGAGAAAGGGCTCATGCTTTGTTTCAGCTCGTTTTGAGATTTCGGTTTGTTTTCAGATTTCCATTCCCCAAGCCCTATGGTACGGTTCATTGGAGGTCCCATGCAGTTGATGGTACTTGACTTAGGCTATATCTTGAGTTTCAGTGAGAATAAAAAATATGAATATCAATCATGTGGAAGAAATACAAGCTGACTGGCACATGGTATAATTGCTTAGTCTTTCACATTTTTCAGAGAAGTACTTGAGGACTTCTGATGTACCTCCTGCTCCAGAATGATAGAAGAAAGCCCGGAGTGGCATTTTGCACTGGAGAAACAGCAAGTAGACAACATGATGCTCAAAAAAACCCCATGATGCTCAGGTTAGGGATTACTACCATAATGCAAGAAGAGGAAAGATCCTTCAGCTGTCTGCGTGATTCTTCGGTATTGGGACAAAACCTTTTGATAACCACCTTCAATTATTTAAAAGGGTGCCATGTGGAGGATACAGCAGATTTGTTCTCTCAGGACCCAGAGGGACACACCAGAACGAATGGAATGAAATTCATTAATTCAGCCATGGCGGCCACTGGAGAGCACCAAAGGTTAGCCGGCGGCAGAGTGGCAGGGCACCCCCAAGGCAGCAGCCAGGGAGGAGGACGAGGAGGAGGCACGCACCAGTCCTGGTCCCCAGACCGGGGGTTGAGGACCACTGATGTAAGGTACTTCAGATGTTGCAGAATTCCAATGTGAAAAATGCTTTAGGAGTAGAAGCGAACAGCTTTGAGCACCCATTATTGTGTTGATAAATGGAACATATTTATAGAATGATCTGACACAGCACAATTGGTCTGTCCATCACCACCAATGAGCATTACACATTTGTAGTTTTTCTTAGTATGGGCATGGGAGGGAAAGTTGCGTTTAATGCTGCGCAGGTTATGCACACACAATGAAATCTGCATGCATCTGCAATAGTTACTCCACCGAGGCAGCCTTCCTGTTGCTAAATAGAGGACCTCTGTCCTTTTTTTTTTTTTTGGCTAACATTTCAAGTAGCCCTCAGGAGGACTTATTTACCAAGCCAATAAAACTGAGATTGGAAACTCAGCGGTTATCTTGAATCAACATCCTTAACTTGCATAACCCCTATTTGGCTCAGCCACAAACTGCTCATTTTTCAAATCTCAGTGATGAACAGAGACCTGTGTCTTGCAGGTCTTGTGGAAGGCCATGAATGGAATACCTTTTACACAGACATAATGAGAAAGCAGCTTTTGACTACACAATTTTTCTCAAACAGAAGAAGACGACACTTTGTTTTGTAGAGGCAGGTCCAGTGGTAATCAATGTTTGAACATGTGGCCAACCCTACCACACCAGTTTGCTATCAATACTTTAAGTGACTCTTATGAATGGTACATGGTTTTACCCTTGACTTTGTTTTACCCTTGACTTTGTTTCCCACTGAACAGCACGTGCCTTGTGCACAGAAGATCTTCGCTTCCATCCCTTGTCCGGTTCATATGCTACAGTGAACGCATGTACAATCTGCATACTGTACACTTTATTGTTCTTTACACAGGAGTTAAGTAATTATCATGCCACATTTAACACATGTATTACCAAAAATGTGATACAAAGTCCGCATTTATCCAGGACAGGGTTCTGGTATCCGCGGGGAAGCCGTGAGGCGCCGGGTGAGCTCTGCGGGCTGCAGGGAAGCCATCCCCAGCCCCCTACCCCCGTTGAGGCTGCGGCTTACCCAGCACGTGGCCTCCTGACCAGAGGCCTGCCGTGATGTGTGGGTGGCACAGCTGGCTCCTGGAGACAGGTGCTTTGCTGGGCGCGTTCAGATTGGCCCGCTGACCCAGACACCACCTGGACAGGGCCACCTACATGGCCCTTTTTCTTTTATATATAGGCCTATGGTTAAGATAATATCCCATGTTCCCAGAACATTATTTTTTTGTGCTATACTGGGTTTTTGGTGGTTCTGAAGGAAACACACACTCTCTCTGTCACACACACACACACACACACACACACACAGACGAAGCCTAGTGTGACAGGGATTTTCAGGTAGAGATATAGATTGCTTCCCTTCCCAGGGGCCTTCACCAGCCTCTTCCTCTCACAGGCATCAGTGAGAATGGTTTACTTCTATGGGAGAACTTCGTGTGTGTGTGTGTGTGGGGGGGGGGGGGGGGCGTTAGAGAGAACAAAATCTCTCCCTGACTTAATCAAGCTTTTGGGCCAGGTGCAAGTTTTGCCTACAGTCCTATCCTTGACTGCAGAGGAGTGAAAGCCATTCATGTCAAGAGTGAATACAGGCCATACAGCTCAGCATTTTGCCAATGCAGGTGAAATAAGCAAGAATATTATATAGTGCTGGCCGAGGTATTGAAATAGTCACTACCTTGTAAAAACTGTTGGAAGCTTGTCTGTACTTTCATTTATCTGCTTTATCTCAGTTATCTTTCAAGGGTGGGAGGAGCTTTCTTTGACTAGCTAATTTGGAGGAGCGACTTCTCTAATAAATCACAGATGAAAAACCATAAATTTGGAGGAAATCATGCTTAGATCAAATTTATTTCTTTATACTCTGCCCTTCCCCCCAATGGGGACCCAAAGCAGTTTATAATGTTGTGTTCCATTTTTATCCTTACAACAACCCTACCCGATAGATTCAGCTGAGCGTGTGCGGCTGGCCCGAAGTCACCAACCAGACAACAACAATCAAAGGGGGATGCATGCACTTACAATGCCTATCTGCAGGAACATGTATGGTCCCTCACACACATACAGAAATCTTACTTTCACAACAAAATAGCCATTTGTGCTCATCCCACAGTAGCACAGAGCAGTTTACGAGATTATCAGTCCTTTAGGAATGTGCTGTGTGTGAAACAGCTCGCTTCCTGTGGCAATCAAAGGGCCCTATTTGACAGCTATGGCAGGGGTGAATGTATTAAATGTTTACTACATGTTTCAAACTCTATTCATGGCCGACTCTGGGATTTCCAGCGTTTGTGCCAATTAGTTTTTTTTTGTGATCACAATGTCACTGAAGGAAAAGGTTACACGGCAAATGTTAAAAGGCTTCGCCTTGGTTACTCTTGTTAACTCTGAGCTTGCAAAGATGGAAGGAGGCAAGAAAGCAGGTTTATGTTTTGTTGAAACCTGATAGAGCCATGGATACCCTCCGCCCAGGTCTGTTCAGGTCAGCGCAAGCTTTAACTGCCTTTCACTTCCCCAGCTGAAGCTCCTGACAACTTCTTGAAAAATATCCTCTTTCGAAACAATGGCTACAGCCTGGAAATCAGAGACTGCACGCAGCTCCCCCCTCCCCGAACTAAAAACTGCGTGGGGCAGTAGCTGCACCCATGTGAACTCAGATCGGGAGATATGTAAAAGCAGATTCCGGAGAGTCCTTTCATCACGCCGATACACAACCCCTGCTCAATTAACAGTCAAGCCCCTTGCCTCTATTGAGTCTATGCAAAACGCCAGAAGAAAACAATTATTAATCTTAGGGATGCGCCCCACCGTTCTGTCATTAAAATGGCCCTCAAGGCATCTCATGACATGAGATTAAGCCATTATACTAATTCGTAAGGATAAAATCTGGAGCCAATTCTTTCAAATTGCATGATGATATTGCAGAACCTATAGGGGAAGTTGTCCCTAACAGGATATGGCTCCGAAGCACCTTGGCTAGATTGTTGGAATAAATATTTCTAGTGCTGCTATTTTTGGCAACAACTGTTTATCATGCTCAGGGTTCTGTCTGCTCCAGAATTCAGCCTCCAGCAGTGTCCAATCCAATGCCTCTGGGACAACTACAAAAAAATATGCAAGGGGAGCTTCTTGTTTCCGGCTCTCCCCCCAAATAAGTGCTGATTAGAGGTATACTATCTGGGTGGACATTTGCATTTAGTTGCCTTGGCAAGCAGCCACCAGCAGACCCATCTTTCACGTCACAAATGTGATTTTTTAAAACCAAAGAACCATTTAAAATAGAGCATACTACCACATCCTGTATGCTTCGTGTTGTGAAATAGCACGAATTCTAATGTCAGACAGAAGAAAAACCATGTCCCTATTCACTCCAACACCACCGTATCTCCTTACCATAAACCCCAAAATACTACACTTAGAACTTTATTATAACCTCCTGAGAATTTTAGCTGCTCTATTGTGAGACCTTTGATAAGCAGAGCTATACTTTAAAAGGGGATCTCCCACAGATGTAATAACATAATACTTTAATTTCACTTATTCGCCCAGGAACTCCCAACACTGAACTTGCTTTTTGCACTGCTGCAGCAACCGAGTTGATCTTTTTCATGGATACTTCCACAAGGGGTGCTATACTGTTTAGGATTTCGGAGATCCTGGAATTACCAGGGGTGTGTGTGTAAAAGGCCATTAAGTGGAGACTCTAGAGCAGGGGTAGTCAACCTGTGGTCCTCCAGATGTTCATGGACTACAATTCCCATGAGCCCCTGCCATCAAATGCTGGCAGGGGCTCATGGGAATTGTAGTCCATGGACATCTGGAGGACCACAGGTTGACTACCCCTGTTCTAGATAGTTTTCCAGACAAGTGATTAAGCTGATGTGGTTAACCACTACCTTCCTCTGCAAAGTCTTCCTTGCTGGTCTCCCTTCCAAATCCTAACTGCTTCTGTGACGAGGCTATATTATACCATTCCACATCCTGGAATTACCACATACAAGCCTTAAAAATCTCACCTTGAATGGGTTCTTTGAACAGCAGTTATGTGCACCCATGGCTCCAAGCCATACCAGGGACCCTTGCTTGACAAGGGAAATCTGACTCTGGATCACTTGCCTCCTTGCTTAAGGCACCAGCAGGCAACTGGTGTTGTCCATAGCTTCGATTTAGGGGGAAGCAGGCAATAGATCACTTTACCCCCCTCCTAACCTAACCTGTTCAACTTGGTTTAAACGCTTCCCTGGTTGATTTGTTTCACAACTTAATGGCCGCATTTTCACGAAGGAGGGACCTTGACATAATCCCAATATCCTTAATGAACCAGGCGCCAATTCAAAGATGACGCAACCGATTCTTACTGACCAAACAGACTGAATATGTTTCAGAATTGACTTGCTCCAGAAGGACTTAGGCCAACCCTTTAAAAAAAAGAGAGTAATTAAGTGATTACAGAAGCAGTTGTCTTTCTGTCCAAGGGCACGCCATGTAAGCACAACAGTGGTGGATTCTAGCGTTTCAGAGACTCGGAACAAATGGTGTTCTTTCAGACACAAAGCAACCATTTTCAATTTTTATTAATATGGAACATTCATGAATCATTCAGCTTTGGTATATTTAACAAATCCTTCCTATTGCTCGTATTTGCTCAGAATATTCACTGAAACCTAGCTATAGAACACCAAGGAATGTGGCGTGTTTCCCCTGTATCAGGTCTCATTTAGAAGGTAAAGGCAAGACATAACCAGATTTCAAAAGGGTATGCTTTAGGAACAAGATAAGGCAGTGCGTCTCTTTGGGATGGGATCACTCCTGTGCACAAGTTCAAGCAGGGGAAAGTGAGGGGAGGGCCTTATTCTGCAGGCCACCCGGCATGTGAGAGGCAGGATGAGGAATAAATATCACTATTGCGTAAGGGCCAAATTCCTACATCTAAAGATTGAACACAGCACCTCCTCTGCCACCACTGAAAGTTTATAAAGAGCTACAGCTTGTTTATTGAATTTGGCAGAACTTGGAATCTCTACTACAGTTCTTAGAAGTTATGAACCGTAAGAGAGCATTGGCTTGGCTCAGCAAGTGGAATTCTGCTGACAGAATGGGGCTTTCCTGCCTCTTTTCTCCAACTACTGCAACTGCCCGGACCATTGAAAAGCCGCTTTTGTGGACCAGGGCAGTGGTCCCCAACCCCCGGTCTGGAGACCAGTCCCGGTCCGTAGCTCCGTTGGTACCGGGCCGCGGCTCCTCGTCCTCCTCCCTGGCTGCTGCCTAGGGGGCTGCCCAGCCACTCTGCCACCGGCTCACCTTTGGTACTCCCCAGCGGCTGTCATGGCTGGGGCTCTCCCTTGGCGTGGCACTGTGCAGCTGCTGCTGGCAGCGCCCCCCATTAGGGAGTGGGAAGTCAATGGCACCGGCGGGAAAGCATGTGGAGCAGGGGCTCAGGCGGCAGTGGCAACGTCCCTCAGCAAAAGACTACCCTCCAGGGCCTCAATAAAATTGTCATGCGTTGACCAGTCCCCAGTGAAAAAAAGGTTGGGGACCACTGGACCAGGGGATCCCAAGGTGGCATGGCATGTGGCAAAGGGATCCATAGGGAAAAGTGAAGTATAACTATTTTAATAAACAAATGTTTGCTCAGTGGAGTGGTAAGATAAGGGCAGAATCTACCTTACTATACACATGGCTAGGACACATTTAGATTCAAGTCACAGCTGGTTGCATCCAGCTAAGTGCCGGCACAAGGTGGTGGCAGATGTGAGTTTCCCCTGCGTTCTCTTTCCCACGAAGGTACAAAAGAAAGAAGTCAAATTGCCAACATGGGTCCTGCGACTGGGTGCAGCAGCCATGCTGGGAAGTCTCAATAACTGTAGACAGGAGGACCAGCTTCCCTCACTTTGGATGGCAATGGGACTGCTTTTCACACAGGGTTGTTACCAAGCTGGCTGCAAATCCAGGACGTCCAACAAGGAGACACAAAGCGCTGTTATAATAATAGGCAATAATTCATTTTCTGACAATTAAAAGAACGTGTAAATAAAAGCTGTCGGCTCATGAATACCCTCTTTTTAAAGATTACAGGTCATCGGACAAATAATGTTTCTTTTGTTTGTTCTTTTAATTCCAGAGTCGCACACTAGATGGTTCTTTAATATTCACGTTATTAAGGGATTTTAGAATTAATTTCAACACTGCAGTTGCTTATGTGAGGATAAGTCCGTAGCACTAGAGCCGGGCATTAAACAGAGTGCCTAGTTCATTATGGCCGTGAACGAGAACGGTGCTTGACATTTTTCTCCCGAAGCGCAACTGATGTAACACCAAGGGCAAAGACAAACATTTGCAGCACAGGAGATCATATCTACCAAACACTCTCCCTGGCACACACATTCTTCCCTGCAGGGAGGAGGACAAAAGCAGATAAGCCAGGGGTAGTCAAACTGCGTCCCTCCAGATGTCCATGGACTACAATTCCCATGAGGCCCTGCCAGCATGGACATCTGGAGGGACGCAGTTTGACTACCCCTGAGATAAGCCATATGTAACAGTTGTTAGTCACATTGCATAATTCACCATTACAAGGTGCTTAGTCGTTTTAGTGTGGACTGTAGGAGAACCTGGATGGAGCAGAGCAAAATATGGTATTGGACTGACTGTGGAACGACACAGACTTTGTGGATGTGCCTGCATGACACAAGACACTGTGGAAGGAACAGTTACTCAGACTGTGTCGAATTCAGCATTTGGATGGCAAATCTTTGCTGCCTCCTCCTCTGGGGAAAAAAAAAAAACCGGCTGCAGTTTCATAAGCTGCCATTTAAGAGAGAGGAAACAAAGATGGTGAAACAGAAGAGTGAGAAAGGTACGACAGAACCTCATGCTAGCATTCCAGGCAGTGTGGCAGCCCTGTAATTTGCTGGGTGACCTTGGGCTAGTCACCTTCTTTCAGCCTACCTCACAGGATTACTGAGAGAGCAAAAACAGAGGATCAGAGAACCACACATGCTGTCCTGAGCCACTCTGAGAAATGACAGGATAAAAAGCAAGAGACATTTTAGACTAGGTTCAATGAGTCAGCTGAAGCATTTATTATTTGCATGCTTTTATTTATTTATATCCCTCTTCTCTTCCCAATTGGGGCTTAAAAGGAATTAGAAGAGCAAGTTTTGTATATCTACCAAACACTCTCCCTGGCACACACATCCTTCCATGCAGGGAGGAGGAGGAGGAGGAGGAGGAGGACAAAAGCAGATAAGCCAGGGGTAGTCAAACTGCGTCTCTCCAGATGTCCATGGACTACAATTCCCATGAGCCCACTTTTCACTATCTGAAGGAGTCCCAAAGAAGCTTACAAATACATTTCCCTTCCTTTCTCCATAACAGAACCCTATGAGGTAGGTGGGGCTGAGAGAAGTCCAAGAGAACTGCTCTGCAAGAACAGCTCTAAGAGAGCGGTAAGTAGCCTCAGGTCACCCAACTGCCTGCACGTAGAGGAGTAGGCAATTAAACCTGGTTCTCCAGATTAGAGTCTTCACCACCAAATCCTGGCCCTCTCATCATAGTCCCCTCCTCCATTTTCTCACTGCAACCATCCTGTGAGGCAGGTCAGATTGAGTGTTTGGGATAGGTCCAAGGTCACTCAGTGGGGTTCTATTGTCGGAGTGGGGATTTTAACCCACGACGCCCAGGGTCCTAGGCTGTCACTCTATCCTCATCTCAGTGGCTCTCAGAACTCCTTCAGTTAAGTTAACCCGCAGCATTATCATATACACCGCTCATTTCAAACTTTATGAACTTTAGATAATGTACTGGATTTTCACCTTTGCTTTGGCAGAGCCTAGGATCTGGACTAGGTGGTCACCAGACAGTGGGTACTCTTGTATTACAAGAAGTCAAGTTACCTAAACGGCACTAAACCTTTGGGAATCGCGAGACTTGTCTGAATTACACAAAATATGCAATTGCCAACAAAACACCTTTGCAGTACCTTAAAGATGGAAGGATTTATAACTATGAAACAAGAGAAAGGTGGCAGAGGATGGAGGTTATATCAAATGAAGCTGGTTGCATCTGTTGTTCTGAATAATTTATTTTGGTTTTGCTAACCAAGGGAAGGGGGATAGGATTACAAAAGGAACCCAACCCACACCCAAAAACCTGAAAACGGAATTCAACCACACCTATGGCTTCTGAAACTTGCAAATGAATTGCCCATGGCCTTAGAAGCAGCTCTCTCAGCCACAATGGCTAGAAATTTGTTTTATTATCTCCTCTAAAGAAAGGTGACTTTCTCAGAAAGCCAGTTCTATTTTTAAATTAACTTCATTTATACGCTATTCTTTCCCCCCAGGGTGACATAAAGAACCTTACATTGCTCTCCTCTGTTATCCACACAACAATCCTGTGAGGTAGGTTAGGTTGAGTGCGTGCAATTGAATGGCCAAAGGTCACCCGGTAAGGTTCTATGGCAGAACAAGCTCTTGTTTCGGGGTCCCACATCCTACACCACACTGCCTCTTGTGTGGGTCCAACACCATATATTGGGTTTGATTCCAATGACAATTCCCACCAGCAGAACTAGAGAGATTCCCCCCTCCCAGCAGACTCCTGACTCACCCAGTGTGCAAGTGGAGGAAATTAAGTGTCATTCCACTAATGGATATGCATTCCTTTGGTGGAAATTGTTTTGGGGATCCAACTGACCACGCTTCTGTTGAACTCTGCCTCATGCTTATATCTGCTTATCCTATGGTCCCCTCGATTCGCACAAACTCTCTCCCCTGCTATTCTTTCAGTGTGAACATGCAACAGAATCCTGTCAGCATCCCCTGGGTGATTATCTGCAACCTTTACATCAAGACTTAATGGTTCATAAACCTGTTGTCAGCCAGCAAACTATGTCAAATTATCTGAATTCTTCCTAGAAAACTAGCTTGGTGTAGTGGTTAGGAACGTGGACTTCTAATCTGGTGAGCCAGGTTTGATTCCCTGCTCCCGCGCATGCAACCAACTGGGCGACTTTGGCTCACCACAGCACTAATAAAGCTGTTCTGACCGAGCAGTAATCTCAGGGCTCTCTCAGCCTCACCTCCCTCACTGGGTGTCTGTTGTGGGGAGAGGAAAGGGAAGGCGACTGTCGCATGCAACCAACTGGGCGACTTTGGCTCACCACAGCACTAATAAAGCTTTTCTGACCGAGCAGTAATCTCAGGGCTCTCTCAGCCTCACCTCCCTCACTGGGTGTCTGTTGTGGGGAGAGGAATGGGAAGGCGAATGGAAGCCTCTTTGAAACTCCTTTGGGTAGAGGAAAGTGGCATATAAGAACCAACTCTTCTTCTACTATTTCCCAAGTCACAATGTGTTGAAAGAGGGCACAATCAGGAAGAAGAGTAATAGTTCAGTGGTAGAGCACATACTTTGCATGCAGAAATTTCTCAATTCAGTCCTAGGCACCTCTTGTGAAGAGTATCTTGGAGAAGGCATGAGCCAAGTCACTGATCCTAAGAACCTGAAGAGCTGTTACTAGTACAGTTATTGACAATGGACTCACTCAGAAGAAACCTGCTCCATACATGGATCGGCATTGTTCAAAGTCAAGATTTGTTCAGAACAGAGTTCCAGAAGAAACTGCAGCTTTGATTATGGCGGCCCCAATGGCTGTTATGGGCTGAACTTTGTTTCCTTGCTGTCTGGCCAGTGAGGTGAGTGGTCCCCAGAGGCAGCTTTTTCAGTCATAGCATCTTCACTCTGGGATGCCCTCCCCTATGGGATGCTTGTCTGGGGTCTACCTTGCTTTTAGGCTAAAACATTCCTTCAAAAAAAAAATCCTGGCTTTTAACCAATAGATTTTACCTTAGCATTGTGACTCCCATCATTTGAGGGTGCTCAGAGTGTGTTTTTATACCACTGTTATGCCTTAGCTTGTTTTAATGATAGTAGTCTGGTTTGCTAATGTTTGGGTTTTTATACCAAGTTGCTGTTTTAAGGCCTCTATTTTTTAAAGTTATCTTTTTTAATGGCTGTATTTTATCTTAGCTGTAACCAACCCCAAGAGCAATGTTTTTTTAAGCCAATAACCAGGTGCCTGAGATTTTCTGATCCCTGTTCAAGAGGATTTAATAGCATCACATCTGAGAAAATGTGAAATCCTCCAGGAAAGGTTCAGGTTTGGTGGATGGGGAATAATGTCGTTCAAGTTTGGTTCCAGTCAGGTGATAATCATAGATCAGCTTGATTACTGGATCCCAGTTCTACTCCCTGTTATAATAGAGCAGTGGGTCTCAACCTGGAAGTTGGGACCCCTTTGGGGTCACATCAGGGCAAGCAGTTTGCCCGGGGAAGCGCCATCCATACAACAGCCTTTCGGGGTAGATTGAGATAGAGCCTTCCGTCTGTTTGGAGCAGCAGAAAAAAAGCGAGATCAGCATGGTGGGACAAGAGGCAGAACTGAACTGAGAAACCCCGGAAAAAAATTATACACAATCATGAACAATGGATCTTCACGCCATTGGTCAGTTTTGGTTAAATTTCTGTGCGAGAACCCTTGCATCATTTTATGGCTGGGGGTCACCACAACATGAGGAACTGTATTAAAGGGTCGAGGCATTAGGAAAGATGAGAACCACCAGATTACAGAAAGTATGCCAAAATCAGCTGTTTTCCTCATACTGAAATCCTAAAAGAACCTTTATGAGGCTGGGGGAGAGGGACACAGAACTTTGGAGCCTGAGGGTTCCAATGCAGTCGGGGGCAACAATTACACAAAACATCAGAGGTTCCGAATGAAGGTTAGTTCAGCAGAGGAGAAAAGCAAGAACAAGAGGAAGAAAAATGAGTGGAGAGTAAGTGGTAGGAAGGGATGAAGCATAAGAAAGTAAGTGAGCCGAAGGCTCAATTCAGACATCACACAAAACCAAGATTTAAATCCACTAACTAGGGTTGCTGAGATTGTCTGACTAGACCTGGGGGGCACAGCATTAGGAAGGCTGAGAACCACTGGACTAGAGGTTGTCGATCACACACTTCAAAGTGCTTTGTACACTTCATCAGGCCTCATTGACCGAATGTCATACATCCAACTAAGACCTGACTGCATGCCAGTAACATCCTGAAATAGAACCATTCTGACTATAGTGTCTGCAAATTGCTTTGTAAAGGAATCAAAGCAGGCTTTTATGTTTTCTGGGTCAACTTCCTCTGGGGTTTGAGATAAAAGCCCCTTCACAGCCCAGAAAGGCTCTGCCAGATGGCCTTGTGCAGATGCAATTGTAGCAGAAAAGTGAGTCTGCTTTGCTGCGATCACTGCTACAGAGTAGGTATGATAGCTTGCTACCTTCTGAGGCCAATCCTGTTGACTTTCAGTTTTTGTCCACTTGTGCTTTTAAATATTTGCTCCACTGTTTCATCTTCCAAAATTCCTCATAAATGAAGGGGCATTCTAGACACCATGAAAGGAGAGAGGGTGCTCAGGGGCAAACAGTGCTGGCCAATGTGCAAGAAACTTAGAATTCTGGGGGAAAATATCAGCTTTTCATAGGATCTTTTCAAGAGTTGCTTTTTATACGCCACTTTTCACTACCAAAAGGAGTCTCAGAGAGGCTTAACATCACCTTCCCTTTCTCTCCCCACAACAGACATCCTGTGAGGTAGGTGAGGCTGAGAGCTGTGACAGAACTGCTCTGTGAGAACAGCTCTAACAGGACTGTGACTAGCCCAAGGTCACCCAGCTGGCTGCATGTGGAAGAGTGGGGAATCAGACCCGGCTCAACAGATTAGAAGCTGCCGCTCTTAACCATTACACCACTGGCTCTCTCAAACATTAACACCACCTACTTAATGCAAAAGCTCACTAAAGATTCTAGTCTGCGCCGATTGTTGACTGGAAATTTCCATTTACTCATGCTTACAACCACAGAGGGTACCTTGGACTGTGAATGCAACATGATGAATAAAAATAAGTTAATGAGGATATTCAACCAAGGAATGTACCTTTAAGCTTTGTGTGTTGACTTTTCTGGGTGACATAAAAGATACATCACAAACGATGTCACAAATCACAGGAAATTTAAGCCCTTGCATGGCAAAAGCAGACTGATCCTAAGGTGCTTGGATTGGTGGGTGCTCAAGTCTTTCATTACTGTTCTTCTTCAGTCTTAATTTTTTTTAAATGAACTACATATGCCGCTGTACCAGCCTTTTTCAACTTTTTGGCCATGGAGATGCTTCCTGAAACATTTTTCAGGCTTCAAGGAGCCCAAGAACTGGGATGGAAGTTATGTCAACTGGCTATGCCTCCCTGCCATGCCTGAGGAGGACAGATAGGCGAAGAAAGGAGGTGGCTGAGGCAGGAGTAGGCATCCAGGCTCGGCACCCTTTCCCAGGCATAGTAACTATACGAGAATGCCACCCCCAGGACAATGGAAATGGCAGGTTCTCTGCTTTCATTGCAATGCAGGGAATAGTTTCTGGCCGAATCCATTATCAAGCCAGGATAAAAGGGAAAGGCTGGGGAGCCTCTGGGGAGTTCTCATGGAGCCCTGGTTGGGAATCCCTGCTCTATACCTTTAAATACCTTTATGCAGCATTTTTCTGTGTACTGTTTTTTCAGGCATGTAGGAAGGTATAGACTATCACAGACTTATTCTTGGCAGAATCTTAAAGTATCGCACTTTTAAAAAGTAAGTAATTTCTTTAACGCACAGACATACATTTGTCAATTTTAATGGAACTTTCTTCATATTGCTGCCTGAACATCACAACAAGCAAGCAGTTTTTTTAAAAAAAATCTTCCCCAAAATATTTAAATCAAGCATAATGTGGCAACAATCCATGTGCTTTTGCTTGAAAATAGTGGTGTACATTTTTCTCAGACACATAATCAAAATGAAGCTGACCTTCTGAATTTTTTAATACAGAAAAACAAGAATTCATGGGAAATGTCCAAGAAAGAAAAAGAAAATCAACCAATAAGAAAAGAAAATCTGGAGAAAGATTGCTGGTTGACAGACAAAGTACAAAGTAAGTTTCATATCTCTGAGCATAATGGTAATTTGAAATAAATACCACCTCTTGGTTCATTGTAGACCTGCCACAGGATACAGACAACATAACCTTGCCATTCTGTTTAACAAGAATTTGATGTTCTTAAGAGTACCGGTTGGTTGAGGATTCCAGGTATGTAGCTTGAGAGCTAAACTAGGCACCTGGATAAAACATGTGTTTATATAAGCTGTGCCTGCTGAGAGTTCTATGGGGCTAATTCAGGAATAGAAGCTGCAACTTAGATTAACTTAAAACTCAAAATCCTAAAAAATTCAGGACAAGATTTATACAGTAAAACAGGTATAACAGTGAACAGAGCATCTCTCTAAACACATTTTAAAAACTGGTTCTGCTTGCTATAATTTTGTGTTGAGCCCAGTACAACTGCCAGATCCTCCCAATGCCTCACCCAAATAGAACACAACCCCTCACACAAACTGGAAATCTCAGAAACTGGGGTACAATCTTCAATTCCAGAATAAGGCCTTGCAGTAACAATATAGTTCCGATAATAACACGTCATTTAATTTTCCCATGGCAGCAATTTCTCAAATACATAATTTTCAGTTACATTATATAAGGGGATAAGTGCCCAGGAAATCATATCCAGCTCCCCACCAAACAGACTTTCTCTTTGCTGCTAGCCTCTCCTGAGCTAAATCCTGGAGTTCCTTGGAGGTTGTATACTTGCCAGTTCATGTGCAAAGTAGAAGACTGGATTTTTTTTTATTTCAAGTTACTGAGGAGTTCCCTACCTAGGCGGGGGACAAAAGTGCCTTAAGACATTGGTCCCCAACATTTTTGGTGTTAATTTAATTAAGTTATTTATTCAACCTTATCTCAGGTACAGTGGCCCAGAAGTCAAAATATACTTAGCACGGGCACTCACACAAAAAACAGAGAATTTCCAAATCATTAAAATGGCACAAGCCAGGGATTCACTTTCACAGGCCTTGCAAGCCACATTTGGGTCAAGAGGCATACAAATATGCAGCTGTATATATCTTCACACACATGTGAAGATCACAAAGCCAAGGAGTCTCCCGCTATCTCTCTCACACACATTATATTTCCAGATGAATATCCATTAGCCTGTAGCAGCAAATAAAGCTGACTAATAATAATTACTCTTGCATAATTTTTTGTAAATCAAAAGTGACTTCATCAGGCACGAAGGTGTCCCTACTTAATAGGCAATATATATGACTTAATAGGCAAACAAGGTGGTTAACACAAGCAAACATGCCCGTCCCCATCCCATTTCAGTTCAGCTCAAGTCTGTGGCCAAGTTCTCACCTACATATGTCAGGATGGTAGGACTTCAGGTAGATATTGGAAGCTTTCACTGAAAACGTCTGAAACAAATATGGGGTGGATCTACCATCCTGTCATGAAACTGACTGCAGGAAACCATCTTTCTCCCAGCACAACCTACCTTTGGCAGGGTTGCTGGGAGGATAACATCAGGAAAGAGAGACACTTCCTTCCAAACGGGACAGGATTAATAAACAAAAAGTAACAAACAGAGCGCATGTAAAACAAAGTCTCATGTAAAACATGTCAATCACATCACTAAGACCAGCTTTTTTCAACCACGGAGGAGCCCCTGAAATATTCTGCAGGCTTCCAGGCGTCGGGGAAATTGATCTAGAAGCGTTGGTTGAGTCCATTAAGTCAGGGGACAGCTTGGTGTAGCTGTCCAGGGTGTCGGTTTCTAACCTGGAGAGCCGGGTTTGATCCCCCTCCTCCTCATGCCGCCAGACGAGCGACCTTGGGCCAGTCACGGTGCTGTCAGAGCTCTCTCAGCCCAACCAGGAAGGCAAGGCGACGATAAGCCGCTTTGAGACGCCCTTCGGGTAGCGAAAAGCGGGCTATGAACGCCAATTCTTCTTTTCATGGAGGGGGAAAAAGCCGGGGAGCTTTCCCCGAGCCTGCGGAGAGCCGAGGTTGGGAACCCGTGCCTCCTTTATTTTATTAATGGGTCCTTGGTCGTTTAACCCCCCGCCCCCTCCCCACCACCACTCCTGCCGGCGGCTCGTGGTGGGTCACCACCTAACCATGTTAACCGCCCTGAGTCTGCGGGGAGGGCGGTATATAAATTAAAATGAATGAAAAAATAAATAAATGAATAACCCCCACCAAACGCCATTAAAGCCCCCCTAAGACGAGAGATCCTGCGCTCTCTCCCCCCAACCCTCCCGAGACGGTAGGTCGCGGCTGAGCCCCATGCCCGGAGAGAGCAAGCGGGACCCCACGTGCAGCCCAGACCGGGGCCGCCCTCTTCGGCAGGCGGGCAAGGCAAGGCAAGGCAAGGCAAGGCAGCCGCGCGCGCACCCTCCCCCCTCCCTTCCCCCCGCCCGATCCGCATCCGGTGAGCCGTCGCAGCTCCTGCGCCGCTTCCTGTTTGCCGCGCTCCCTCTCCTCCCGCAGCCGCCCCCTCCCCTCCTGTGCCGAGCGAGAGCGCTTTGACAGAAGCAGCAGAGGCGGAGCGCCGCCATCGCCATCGCTTTCTCCCCGGCCGAGCCCGCGGACGGCGCCCGTCACGTGTCGCGGCGGCGGCGAGGCGAGGCAGGGCAGGGCAAGGCCGATCCGGCGCCCCCTTCGCTTCCCTTTCCCGCGCGAGGAGAGGCGAGGAGGAGAGGGGGGGAGCCGCGTAACGTGCGCCATGGGGCCGGCGTGCCCGTAACGCCCTCCCGAGCGCCGCCGCCGCCGCCGCCGCCATCACCCCCTCCCCGGAGCCGGCGGCGGGTTTCGCCCTCACCAAGGCTCGAGGCCGGCCGGCGTCGCCGCTTCCTGTCGCCATGCCGTCGCCGTCCCTGAGGGGAGGCGAAGGCGCGGAAGCCGCGGGGAAAAGCGAGGCCGCCGCCGCCGGCCGGGCCGCCGCTTGGTGAGTTCCAGCCCTTTTTTCTCTCTCTCTCTGTCTCGGCCGCTTTACCTGCCGCCGGTCCGGCGAACCTGAGGCGAAGAGGCGACCTTGGGGTGGGGGAGGGGGTGGGGGAGGGAAAAGGAGGCGGCGACGACGGTTGGAGGAGGAGGAGGAGGGGGGGTCGGAGAGGGGGCCGCGGCGGCAGCCGCCTCTCGCGTCCAATCAGGAGGCGCGCTCGGTTCCGTTGGCGGCGGCTCCGTCCAGTGGGCGTGCGGCGCGCGGGGCTTCTGGTGACGGGGGGGGGGGAGGAGGAGGAGGAGGGAGAGAAAGCAGGTTCGAGTGCGCGACAGCGGCCGCCTGTTTCCCCGTGCGCGCGCCGAGGGAGCGACCACGCACGCGCGCGGCCAACCTCCTCCTCTCCGCCTCCTCCTCCTCCTCCTCTCTCAGCCGCCCGCCTGCTTCTTCCCCTCAGCCCGAGCGGGCCATGGCCGGCGCCCAGTGAGCCGCCGCGAGAGGCGAGCCAGGCCCGCGGAGGGGTCGGCGGCGGACGGGAAGGCCCGCCTCGGCAGCGCCCGCGCCCCGCCAGCCAGCCAGCCAGCCCGGCCCGCCCTCGCTCGCTCGCTCGCTCGCTCGCTCGGCCCCTCCTTCCCCCGAGGCCGCCTCGCCGGGAATGTGAGAGGAGAAGCGGCGGCAGGAGGAGGAGGAGGCCTCGCGGGCGGGCGGGCCGCGCCGTGGATGGGACCGAGGGGCCGCTGCTAAGGCCGCCGTGCGCCGGGGGAGGCCGCCGAGGCCTAAAGGGCTGCTGCTGCTCGTCCTGCGGCAGGGCCCGCAGCGCGGCAAGGCGGAGAAGCCGCTCCCAGCCGGGGTCGCCCCCCGCGCCTCCTTCTCTCCCCCGGCCTCTGGATTCTCGACCAGGAGGGCTCAAGGTAACGGCTGCCCCGGGGAGGAGGAGAAGGCCGGGATGCAGGCTGCTGCCTTAGCTGGTGCTTGCCCGCCTGCCTTCCCTCGGCAGGGGGGCTGTGGGTTAAGGTGGGAAGTGGCATCGCACCCCCCCCCCCTTTCCCGGGACCTTCCCCTTATTCCCCAGCCCCACCCTCGCACCCACCCCGGGCCTACACCGCTGGGTCTTTCGGTTAATCTCTTAATTAGGAAAATGAAGCCTGGGCAAGGCTGCCCCATTTGGGGAGGCGTGGCGGGATGGGGGGGGGGGGCTGCGGAGGAATAAAGGCCACGATCCTGTCGGTGCCTTGACGGGAAGGTCTCTAGAGGAGCAACTGGTAGCTTAAAAGGGGATGGGAGGGGGGGACACCCAACATGATCTGTGTTGGTTGTCGGAGGTTGCCGGGACTTCTTGGGCTCGGAATCATCATCAGGCCTTAATAATTTATAAAGTGGGAGCGAGAGAAGAACTGTTACTAAATTTACAGCAGAGAAGTGTAAATGTTAAGACTTACTTGCCGGCACAAATGATCTTGGCCCTCAAAGTGATCTGCTTGAGATCCATTGATCCGGTGGCAAGTTCCATTTGGACACCTGGTGAAAACATTTTTGGGTAGGCAGAAGTCTCTTCCAAGGCCTTCTCCAGAGAAGCATCATCCTTTCCTTCACCCTAGGTTGTCAGAAGCGGGCTTCAGCGCTTTCCATGGCACGCTTACTTGGGAGTAAGATCCATACAACTTTGTGGGACTTCTAAGGAAGCATATCTTAGGATCTGGCCCTAACGGTGCAGTCCTAAAGGGTTACACCCTTTACAGTTCACTAAAGTTAATAGGTTTAGAAGGGTGCAACTGTGTTTAGGATTGCGCTTTGTATGGTGGTATGTGTTAGAAATTTCAGATTTATATAGGATTAAATGGACTCCGGGGAATGGTAGAGGACAGGAAAGCCTGGAGGATCATTGTCCATGGGGTCGCGATGGGTCGGACACAACTTCGCACCTAACAACAAACAATAAGTAATGTCTTCTTTGGTTTCTGGAGGACATTCCTCCTCTTTTCGATATGGGCTATAAACTGATTTTGTACCCACATGTAGCAGTAGAATTAGAACTCTGACACAGAGCCCTCTCATGTCCTTGATGTATATAATATTTAAATTGATAATCATCCTATTAATGTAACATCATTAGTCTGTTAAGTATAGGCTATATATAATTCAGGATAACCATGCAGCACCGGTCGCAAGAACGATGAAATGATAAGGAAGAGATTATCATAGATAAAACAACTTGCATTGCTGAGTGTCAAGGATTTATATGAACCTTTGTGAAGCCTATAAATACCTTTTGTGTCTGCATTTAGCATTTCTGTGCCTGTTCAGCTAACATCCACTGTTGGTTAAAAAAATATTTGCACAACTTTCAGATACGGAGATTACACTTCTGCAGTGATGTGTGACAAGGAATATTTAAATATGCATTTATTACGTTAATGCTCCTTGCCATGCAAAGATTTATGCAGGTGCCTAAATTTATGTACAGTCCAGTTGGCTAGAGAAATGGATTCTATATTGATTTAACTGATTCGCCACAGGCAAAAGCTTTCTCGTTAAAGATGCTTGTATGCAGTAAGCATATGGTATCCAAGCACCTTCTCCACCGAACTCTGCTATATATAATGAAGAGCCATAGTAGATTTTCTTAAAGAATCAAATACAAGACAGTTTGAACCGTGGGAACTTAGATTAAAGTTAGCCACTGGGGAAAAGTCCAAATTGAAGAGTGGAAGAAGCTGTTTATTGAGGGTATGAGATGTTTTCTTTGGAGACCTCCATGAAAGAGCCCACGTAGGTGGTATGGTGGATTTAGATTACCTTGGTTTGTGGAGGAGATCATCTGTGATTTTAGAAATGGGATCTTATATTACCTTCAAAGGACGTAGGCTGAAGATCGACACAAGTACCGTATTTGCCGGCGTAAAAGACGACTGGGCGTATAAGACGACCCCCCAACATTTCCACTCAAAATACAGTACTATGGGCCATTATGGGCATCTATGTCTATCCCAACTGAAGTGCACCCGGCATATAAGACGACCCCCCCACTTGGAGGCATGTTTTTCAGGGGGGAAAAAGTTGTCTTATACGCCAGCAAATACTGTATTTTGTCAGATTATGACATGTCTATTTGAACAGTGCAAAGACTGGCAGAATCACTGTCTTCACAAAAATGCTTTCTGGTATCATGAGGATGGTGTTTGTTACCCATTTATAGTTGTTCTGAATTTGCTATCCCTTGCCTTCCTCACCTGGTGGTTGTAATGCACGAGAAATAGAATTTGAAATTTTCCAAAGGAAAGTGAGAGTCAGAAATGGAATACAAAGCAAAACGTGACTATTTCAATCCTGTAGGGAATTGCCTGCACATGTGGCTCTGCATCCAGGTGCTCATAGTTATGCTCATTATGCTCATCTGGTTGGCCTTGTTGCTGGATGCATCTGGGGCAGGTTGGGAGATGCACAAATGGGATGATGACGTGCACAGACAATGTGCATTTCATCTGGGGCCACTAGTGCCATGAACAAAACATTACTAGGAAAGGATGAAGGCCATATGGTTTTGCTAACCTAAGGCTACTTTGTAAGCCTAACAGGTATATTTCATGAAAGGAAAATTTATGGAAAGAATATTTCTTGGTGTAGTAAACTTGTATAAAAGGGGAAACATTTTATAACATTTTTATTATGATCTTTACCAGGAAAGGTTAACAATATTTATTCTTTTCAGTAGGGATATGTCCTCAGCACCAACCACTCCTCCATCAGTGGATAAAGTAGACGGATTTTCTCGGAAGTCCGTCAGAAAAGCCAGGCAGAAGAGGTCGCAAAGTTCCTCCCAGTTTCGGTCTCAGGGCAAGCCTATTGAGTTAACGCCACTGCCTCTGCTAAAAGGTAATGCTCCAAATCAATTATATATGACAGAAGATTGCAGATGCTCCTTTTTCACTGGAAGAAAGTTCCATGCCTTAAAAGTTTACGGATTTAACTCTAATTTTTGTATCTTATACTTACGTAAGTTGGGTAAATGTGTATGGTGGAGAACATGGTAGATCATAGGTGTAGGTACAATACAATTCTGCAGCAACATTGAGTAGAACAAGAGTACATCAGTGACTTCAACAATATTCCAAAAACGGATAGTATCAATTAACCTGTTAACTAAGATCCCATCGGTTGGTCGGTTCAGTTCATGGGGAGGGGTTTAGAGGGCCCAATGGAAATTGTTGGTACAGTTGACCTCAATCAAATGCCTGGCGGAAGAGCTCCATTTAATAAGTATACCAACTCCTGTTTGAATTAGATACGTTAAGAGCAAATGTATTGGAATATTAGAGTCTGGATTTGGTAGTTTGGTTGATACTGGTGACAGGAACATATTCAGTGTGGTAGAGAAGATTGTGGGGCCTTGCCTAAGATGTTATACAACATAAGTTCAGATTGTATTGAGAGAACTGGAAGGCAGACGTTTTGCTACTTTTAAATGCATTTCAAACAGGTCAGAGGCTGCCTGGGTTATCACCCTGGGTTGTTGTCTTGTAATCTAACCAGAGCAAGATTCCTTCCCCCGAAACAAAGTTAGCAAGGTGCTCAGTTTACAAATACATTACCTTGTAGGTTTTCATGAGTGGGGTATTTGTCAAGAGGACCTGTTGTACAGGTAAATAGGACTGAAACAAAATTAAAATAAAATAAAATTGATAAATGAGTCGTGCACTTTCAGTGTGCTTTTGCTGCTGGATTTTCCTTTGTGGAACAGGGAAATCTAAAGTACATAATATTGCTGCCTATTACTGTACATTTCTATACCACTTAACATATGTTTAAAAGGCTCATGCTTTGTTTCAACTCTGTTCGCGATTGCGATTTGCATTCAAACCCTATTACACTGCTCATAGGCTGTCCCATCCTGCTAATTGTCCTTGATTTACACTCTGTAACCCGCTTTGAATCTCGGCAAGAAAGATGGAATATAAATAATCAAATAGCAGAAGTATTTATTAATACGGTCTTAGACCAGCAAAGTAAAAATGTACAGCAAATGCATACATGAGAAATCAGCAGTTTAAAAAGTAGTAGGTTATAAGTTAAAACAGCAAGAATCTGTTCCATCTGTTCCACATAATATATTTCTGTTAAGGGCTTAGAGGAGCAGCCTGTCTCATGGCTTAAGTGTGTTAACACCCACTCACACCCCTCAATGCCTCCTCCTCCAACCGGCTTGCCTGTCTGTCCAGCGGCCAGCCAATCACTTTCTGTCCCCCACCCCTCTCCTCCTTCCACTTCCTCCTGAGGCTCGGAGGCTGCAGATCCCTGCCACTTGAGAGCTGCCCCTGCCATTGAGTTCCCTAACAGCCGTCTGCAACCTTTCCAGGTCCTGGTTGAGGGGGAGGCCGTCCTCAGAATTCTTCCACACACCCCTCCAATCTAGTACCCGTTGTATTCCTGAATGCAACAGGTTTGGCCCCTAGTTATTATATTACTAGGAAAAGAGCCCATTGTAAACGAAATACAATGGGCGCTAGAATGTGGGGGAGAGGGAGGGACAAGGCAGCGGGGAAAGGAAGGGCACCTTAGTGAGGAGGCGTCGTCGAGGCTGGGCGGCGGGGTGTCCTCGGCTCCTTGGCGTGCCCGTGGCGGCCATGTTGAGTTGCGGGCGCGTCTTGTAGAGCTCCGACTGGCGGGGGCTTGCTCGGGCGGCGGGCTGACGCGGCGAGTGGCGCTTCGCGTCTCTCGCCGCGTTAGGCCCCTGGGCAGGGAGCCCCCGGCAGCCGCCCTCAACTTCAATTCATGGTTTGACGTACCTGGATTAGCCACAGATGAGAAGCACACATTAAACAATTGCATTAACCGCAGCTAAACCACGGTTTCATGTGATAAAACCACGGTTTCAAGCTATTGGGGGGGGGGTTGCCCTATATGATCTTAACTAAGCAACCTGTAGGAATAATAATAAACATTTCAGTAAGCTCTGCAACCTGCAATGTATATAAATGCTTGGAATACTATTGCTATTCTGTGTAATGCTATGATGCTGGTGCCAAGGAAATGGAAACATGTCCATTATTCCAGCAACCAAACAATGAATTTCTACTTCACAAGAATCTGAAATGTTATACATCACTTGAAACTCAGCATTCATATTATGTATCTTGTTTTTCCATGCAGTATCTTCAGCGTAGCTTTTAAAAAACGTTGACTGATTGATCGTACTCATGCTGGAAGAGACTTTTCATAGGACAAATCCCCCTTAATTCCACCACAAATTGTAAAGAATTAAGGGGGACGTTTCCTATGAAATGTCTCTTGCACATGAATATGATCCAATCAAAGTTTTTAAAATGTTACATTGCTTTTGCCTCATATAAAAACACGATGCGCTTCCTCCTTTAAAGACATAGGTTGTTTTCTTAATATTTTAATAAACTTATTTCGATAATTCTCATTGTCAACAGTTTCTGTAGATATGCTGAGGTTTTTCAAGGAACATCAACTTTCCCAATGCTCTGGTTTCTCTGCAGATCACATAAATCTTTTGCCTTTTACTAAAGCCTCGTCAACTAAGAACTCTGCTTTACTAGTGGATGTGCTTGTAATTGTTTTAAATCCCATAAATGTATTGAATAGTAAATGTATATATGTTTTACATGTAACGCGAAAATATTGCACTAGATTTCCATCTTGCCCAAAAACACCCCTCCCCCAAACAATAGCACCAGTCCGCCACTGCCCCCCCCCCCTCCAGGTCGTAATACCTACCAAGATTTTGTTTGTTCTCTCTTTGTGTTGTGTTAGGATGGGTTCAAGGTAGTCTTGGAAAGGCAGTCAATTGACTGTTCATTGTTTGGCCATGATCAAATATTTAACAATGTTAGACTGCTTGTGTAAGGGCATTCTAATTGAATTGTGGGGTCATCTGGTAGCAGTGACAAGGGAAGGGCCTTTTTCTCCTTGGAAATCAATCATCCCTCTATACCCGTCTTTAAATATTTGACTTTACAGTGTTTAGCCAATATATATGACTTGTTCAGCAAGACATGCCAAAGCAAAATTCAGGGCATTTAAGAGCGTGTCATGAATAGGAAGAACTAAAGCATGTGGACCAAGATCAAAAGACTGCTTATTTTTACCCAACCCTTACCAAGGAGATTGTGGTGTATGTGCTTACCTCTTGGTGTCTGTGCAGTAGGCTTTGGTGCCTGCACAGTGACATTTATTTATTTTTAATTTATATCCTGCCTCTCTTGACAATGTCACCTCGAGGCAGGCTTACAGAATAAAACAACATAGCCCATAAAATCATAAAATCGAAACAGTTACAAAGATGGCACTACAAAATAATTTTCCCCCTAACGTTACTCAGCTAGTCCCAAACAGAGGACAAGAATAACTACAGGTCCTGTTCTTCCGCATTCAATATGGGACGCACAGAATAGGGCAGGAACTCCAGATTGTAACTCCGGTCAATCCCCCCTGGCCTCAACTAAACACCTGGCGGAAGAGCTCCATCTTGCAGGCCCTGTGGAACCCTTAGCTCTTCCGGGAGCTCATTTCACCAGGCTGGGGCCGGGGCCAGGGCCAGGTGGATATCCTGGGGGTCCGGGATGATTCCAAAACTTCTGTAACTGATTTATAGATCCACTCCTAAGCAATACAACTCAAGCAACTCAAATCCAGCACTTGATTTGCAACTCTTCGTCCTTATCTGCAGGAATCTCCCCTTTTTGCAAAGCTGTTAAGGCAATGGTACTCAGTTTCTTTTTATTTATTTATTTATTTATCATACTTCTATACCGCCCTCCCCGGAGGCTCAGGGCGGTTTACATTATAACAGAAAACAATACATAAAACAGTATCTGCTACAACAGTGCTAGGGATCTTCTCTTAGACTAACTTTCTATGAACAGTAGCATTTATTATTTTCTAAAATGTTCTTAGACCTTTTACTGATTTTATAGACTGTTTCATGTATTGTTCTTATGTTCTATATAAACCGCCCTGAGCTTCCGGGGAGGGCGGTATAATAATAATGATGCTGATGCTGATGATGATGATGATGATGATAATAATAATAATATTCTGTACATAATTCTTCTTCCTCTGAGGCGGAAGACAACTTGATGGGTGATTCCTGTCTTCCTTCTCCTGGGTGGGAGTCACCCTCCCTTCAATTAATTTCCTGCTTCAACCAGGAGAGCAGTGAATTCAGTACGCTGTATTCTTTCGTCATTTTTGCTTCTTTACTAATCTTACTGAACTTTCAGCGGCATTCTTTTCTTAGTTGCCCTTTCTGGTGCTTCCTACTCTTCTCCGATGAACTTCTCTGTAGCCATCAGGCCCAGGGAAGAGAGTGAAGACAGCTCCAAGTAGGAGCAGCAGCCATCTTATGTCAAGGCTTGCATAGTGTTTCTGCTCAGGTGCTGAAGCCATGATGAATTTATATCAGATGGCAATATGGAACCTCTGATTACAGCTGAAAATGGGGAGCTTCGCGGCTCCTGATTGGTCCCTCCGAGTTTTTATCACGGACGCAGCCCGCACTTTTCTCCTCCCCTTTACCCCTTACTCTTTTATTTATACCGCTCCGCAGGAGTGGTTTAAAGATGGCGTTATGGAAGCTCTGATTACAGCTGAAAATGGGGAGCTTTTGATTTTGGGAGGCATCAGCCCTAACAGGGCTGACACTGTAAACGCGTTTGAGCTGGCTGGGACACAGAGAAACCTACTCTCATTCAAGCGGATCATAATACAGAGAGTAGTGAATGCCTAGGCGGAGTGGCTCAGCCTTCAGGTTATCCAGGATGGAAGATGGTATCTAAAGAAGGATTTTTTGGACCAGATTTTGGACCACTTTGTTATGCTCCTGGTGAATCTTTTTGCATTCCCACACATTGTCAGACAGCCAGATTCTTCAGGAGCATCTACCACGAATGGAAGCAATGGACATCTTGACATTGAATTGTCTGACAGGTGTACTGTATACCTTTCCTCTAGTTCCAATCTTACCAAGTTGATTTGGAAAATCAGGGAATCATATTGGCTCCTTTTTGGCCTTGGGAGCCATGGTTCTCAACATTCCTGCAAATGTCATCAGATCCACCACTCAAGCAGCCAGTAACGCTGCTCATATTATACCAGGGGGACCGTTTAGCATCCTCGTTTACAGCCAGGTGTAAGTTGGGGGATAGTTCACACGCGCTAGCTTAGCATGCAGAAGATAGTTAAACTGTAGCATATACTACTTCACATGGTAGACATTTGTGTAGACAGTAGAAGATCAACAGAATGAGTCCTTCAATAAAGAACATCCTGGACTTCCTTCTAGAAGGTATAGACAGAGGTTTTAGAAGGATGACTCTTAGAAGTCAGGTGAAGCTTTAACTTCCCATAAAGGGTATTCTTATTTCAAGACAGCCACTTACGCCTTGAATAAATCTTTGTTGGTCTTAAAGGTGCTACTGGACTCAATTTTTGTTGTGCTGCTTCAGACCAACACGGCCACTCACTTGAACCTCCATATAAAATCAATTAGCAACTGAATTTAAGCTTAAATTTAGTACTAGATGTACAGTCCCTTGGAAGTGTTTAAATCCTATGTCCATGATCCTTGGCTAATTTTATCAGATTAGATCGTATGACTCCTGCCTACAAAGTGTTCTTCCAACTGAAAATGATTTCTTTCAACAAAGAAAGACTGCTCCATCAGAAAAGCATCCTCCGGTGGAAGAAATATTTCGAACAAAGACTGAGCAGAAGAGAATCATACGATCCAAGTCAGCAGAAAGGAGTCATAGGATCCAACCCATTAATTTGAAGTTTTCTACAGCTCTCACACTCTGATGCAAGCCAAACCTCAGGATTTTTTTTTTTTTTGGGTTTTTGTCAGCTTTCAGTAGTGTTGCCCTTATGTTGAAAGATGCTTTTGAGCAGCAGCATTAGCTTTTCTGCCATGTTAATATGCGACGCATTACACTTTCAGTGTGTTTTTCAAAACTACCATAGCATTGGTACTTTTTTTGTTTTGTTTTGTTGTGGCAACCAATCCGATTCAACGGGCTGTAAAGGAGGGTGGGTGTGGCGTACGTATTCTTTATTGTAAGTATCTATTCATTATACGTTTATGTATTCATTGACTCATATAAGATTGGATCTTATCTTTTAAGCCATGTTTTGGGGTTAAAGATCCGTTTTCGTGATCTTACCTAAGAACTTACCTAAGAAAGATGGCATGTTATGGTGGTCATGAGATTAGAAAGTTTTGTATTTGTTATGCCATGTTATACTTCCATGATTCAGAAACAGGACTGAATTTTTTGCATTGATGCTTCGATTGTTAACAGAATGGAGCCTTTTGGAAACCATTCTACATTGATTGGTCACAGTCTGGAACCCTATTCCCTGACAGTGGGATTTCAGCGGACCCAGGAAACTTTGGTTTCTTATAGAAGTGTACATTTTGCACCGTTCAAGGATCTGGCATGTGTTTTTATCCATTGTAAATAAAGGGTTATTGGCGGTGGGAAGAGATGAAGTGCAGGAAATTGAAAGTTTGGGACTGTAAGGAAAAGAGACTCTGGGATAATACAGCATGTTGGAAACACTAATTATCAGGGCCAGAGGAACAAGTGGACAGACTGCAAGTGGCATATAGTGGTGTTAGATTCCAAATTCCCATTTCCTGATCTCAGAAATAGCCCTTTATCCCATGAACATTACAGTGGCTCTCAACCTTCCTAATGCCGCGACCCTTTAATATAGTTCCTCATGTTGTGGTGACCCCCAACCATAAAATTATGCAAGGGTTCTTTTACAGAAATTAAACCGAAACTGACCAATGGCGTGAAAATGCATTGTTCATGCTTGTATATAATTGGCGGGCGTCTTCAGGAGGAGCGGCAGCATTGGTGGCACTCCCCCCACACCAAGCTGGTTGCCCTGCCACGACCCCTGTGAAAGGGTCGTTCGACCCTCAAAGGGGTCCCGACCCCCAGGCTGAGAACCACTGCCTTATTAGAATGGAAAAAATATTAGAATGCAAGAAATGTTTTTGGAGTCTCTAGATGTAAACATCAGATTAACATCATAGGCTTATGTACTATTTTTTCAGTCTTTCCTGTTTACTCTCCTCTTGAAGCAGATTCTAAGTATCGTCTTGTGAAGGAAATGTGTTTTTCTTTCGGCGGCTACAGTAGATTGTGATAGCACTAAAGTGTAGTATTTTTTGCTGACCCACAGGTTTGTGTCGTGCCAAAGTTTGAGGATCATAGACAGATTCCAGAAATTCACATATCCAGCACCTGAAATCTGTAGATACTCTCAGTGGATTAAAGAGAAATCAGATACATGACAAGCAGTTGAGAATAGCGCTCAGTGTGTATCTGGGGGGCTGTGATTTACTCACTAGGTAACTTGTACAAGTGCTTAGAGGTTTCTTTTATAGCCATTTACCTCTTAATGTGAGCATGCTAGACTGAATATGGATCTGCACAGGTGGAGCCCTTGACCTCCTGCCAGAGCTTCATTGATTTAGGTAGAGCACTTGATAATTAAGGAGCAAACAGTTGTGCTAGAAGTAGGAATTATTATGTTGTGTATACCCTGCAAGAGTTCATTTGTCCAAGTTAGGCTATTGAACTGGGGGGGGGGGATTTGTTCTTGTTGGGTGACTGTAATCTTGCCTTCTAAAAATAAATATACAAATTGCTTACAGATGCTGTCTCATCTTAGAGAGAAATTCAGAGTCTATACTCTTACAATAATCTTTTAGGCTTTTGTGGATTTGAATGTCATGGAATATTTCTTTGGCAATGTTGACATATGGTCTCCTTTTAAAATATGCACTCTTGAAAGACTCTTGCAAATTAAGTGAGCCGTTTTTAAAAGCTTGCCCTAGCAACAGTCTGGAGGTTTTGGGTTTTTTTTTAATAATTACTTATTCAATTGGTCTTTTGTGTACTAAATTAATTACCAACTCACGCTTGGCAATTAAGAACTTCTTTTCTTGGCTTACCCTTGTGAAGATTAAGGCAGAAATCTCTGTTTTCTACCCGCTTCGCCTCTGAGGTTTGAGGGCATAGAGAGCAGGGCTTGTGAGGCAGATCTTAGTAGAGAGCTAGACAGTATGGGAGGCGGCAGATCTCCAAGGGTATATTTACCAGAGTTTCCCATCCGGTGCTCTGCAGATCCGTGCTTGCACAAGTGCCTTAATGTTGCAGGATTGCTTCCGCATGTGATCTGCTCCACAAAAAGCTTTTCCTTTACATATTGATTCTGATCCAACCTGTACGGTATTCTAGGGCTGCAATTACAGCGATCAGCTTTTTTGGCACAGAGTTGAGGTGGGTGAATGTAGCTGCTTCATATGACTTTTTAAAATTAGAGCTATGGGTGTATAGCCCCTGCTATTGAAATAGGCTAGCATTTGCTGGCAGGGGCTCATGGGAATTGTAGTCCATGGACATCTGGAGGACCACAGGTTGACTACCCCTGGGCTAGACAACATGTATGCACCTTATGCCCCAGGTAGCTTAGTACTTAGAAGCCTGCTTCTGCATGCAGTTGGTCTTTAGGTGGGTCAGAGTGTGTGTGTGTTTTATCAGTAAATTCCTAGGCAAATAATTTTCATAATCCATTTTCATGCAAATTTATTCCAGTGTTGCATGTGTGGTGGACAAAATCTAAGCAGATCATCTACGCGGATCAAAAAACCCACAGAGGTAGCCCATAGTTAGAATATAGGGCTTAGATCACAAGAGGAGTCACACCGAAGAAAGGCAGAATCCCTCCCTGCACACACTTCATATGTTATTGCCCTTCAAAAGTGGACTCTTATGGGTTAGTAAACATAAAAGACAAGAGTAAGAAGCAAATTGAGAGCCTGCAGCAGTAGTGGGGATTCATTGAAGATTTCCCTTCCTCCCTCTAAAGATGGAAAAGTTGTTTCACTGGAGGAGCTACCTGCGTGCCAGTTTTATAGCATGTTAGGATCAAAGCCTATTTTGATTTCCGCCCTCCCAGTAGCTAATGATATCTGTACGTGTCTAGCATCCTATTGAGCCACAAAAAGGCATGGAAAAGAAAGATCATTGAGGTTGGTGGGAGATGACCCTGTTCCTTTGTCCCCTTTAACTTGTTCAGTTGCTTGTAAGCATGGTAGAGGGTCCAGGACAGTTCAGCAGGCATCAAATAGGAAGGAAAGTAGGTGACTGGGTGGACAAGGGGAATAAAAATAGGGAGATTCACTGACTGGGTGAGGTGATGGAGGAATGGACCTTATAGCAAGAGGGCAGAAGTGTGGGGGCCAGAAGAGAAGGTACAGAATTGCCCAAGGCACTGTTGTCATTTGTACTAAAAGTTTTCCCAATGTACTTTGGGAATGTAACAGGTTGATTTCTGTGTAGTTATTAGATATTTCTTAATTTCTGGGGCCAAACAGCAATAATTCATATGAAATTATTTGAATACAGATTGTTTGTAGGAGAAAAGAAAAGTGTCCTGTAGCACCTTAAAATACAAAAAAAAATGTGCCTGAATATGAGATTTTATGGGTCACTGCCCACTTCTTTAGACACAGCTTGTAGGTGTGGTTCTTGATCAGAAAAGATTCCCTTTGTCAGCCTTCTGGGCCTTTCTGTATACTGCACCATCTAGTTTGCACCATGAGGGCATAATGCTTTTTCTGGGAGAAAATGTTAATCTGCATGCTCTAGTTCTATTTTGGGAGACTGTTAGCTAGAAGAAGAAGAGTTGGTTCTTATATGCCGCTTTTCCCTACCCGAAGGAGGCTCAAAGCGGCTTACAGTCGCCTTCCCATTCCTCTCCCCACAACAGACACCCTGTGAGGTGGGTGAGGCTGAGAGAGCCCTGATATTCCTGCTCAGTCAGAGCAGTTTTATCAGTGCCGTGGCGAGCCCAAGGTCACCCAGCTGGTTGCATGTGGGGGAGAGCAGAATCGAACCCAGCATGCCAGATTAGAAGTCCACACTCCTAACCACTACACCAAACTGGCTAGCATTAAAAGCTAGCATTTTAAGTATCCACAAATAAGCGTTCTCTTAAGTTTATTCAGAGATGTGTTAGAAGAAGAAGAGTTTGTTCTTATATGCAGCTTTTTCTCTACCTGAAGGAGTCTCAAAGCGGCTTACATTCGCCTTCCCTTTCCTCTCCCCACAACAGACACCCTGTGGGGTGGGTGAGGCTGAGAGAGCCCTGATATCACTGCTCCATCAGAACAGTTTTATCAGTGCCATGGTGAACCCAAGGTCACCCAACTGGCTTCATGTGGGGGAGTACAGAATTGAACCTGGCTGGCCAGATTGGATTAGAAGTCTGCACTCCTAACCACTACACCAAACTGGTTAGTCCAATCGATGAGGAGAAAAACGAATACACAATCTTGTCTTATGCAGTGGGTGTTTCTGTTAGAAAAGTCTACTTAGTACATTTCAGGGAAAAAGGTATTCATCCTTTGTTAACGTACCTTTCAGAACATTCATACAAGGTACTTGCACCTCCAGCTGTAAAATAAACACTATGAAGGATTGCAGAACTTTTTTTTTTTAGAAGAAGAAGAAGAGTTGGTTCTTATATGCCGCTTTTTCCCTACCCGAAGGAGGCTCAAAGCGGCTTACAGTCGCCTTCCCATTCCTCTCCCCACAACAGACACCCTGTGGGGTGGGTGAGGCTGAGAGAGCCCTGATATCACTGCCCGGTCAGAACAGTTTTATCAGTGCCGTGGCGAGCCCAAGGTCACCCAGCTGGTTGCATGTGGGGGAGTGCAGAATCGAACCTGGCATGCCAGATTACAAGTCCGCACTCCTAACCACTACACCAAACTGGCTCTCTTTTAAGTGGCCATAATCTGTATCATGTTATTTTGCAGTCCAAATGTGTAGAAAAAACACTGGTGTAAGAAGAGATGTAAGATTTCCTGGAATTTTGAACCCACAGAGAAAATTTGGGGGGAGGAAAATATAAATATGTGCAATGCTTTTCCTATCAGACCTAATTGCTGCATTAGTTGTATAAAATCCATCATTTATAACCCGTATAAAATAGTATTTATGTGTTTATGAGATTTGAAAGTATAAATGGTTTTCTACAAGTAAAATTGCTAATATACCCACTATTCAAGTGAGATAAATTTCATAGGAGAGGTTTTTTAAAAAAAATTCCTTAGAAATCCCAAGGGGAACATAAAACAAATAGTTTACTGGAGGGTTTTAGGGACAGCCTATGGGGATGGCCCCTAGAGAAGGCAGCCTCTCTAATATATAGTATTTCTTGATTTGTATTGCAGATTCATTTAGAGGTCAATTTTCACATTCCATTTCCTCTGGAATACTAGCACAATAGCACAGATAGTACATTAGAGGCCATTGTGAGGTTTAATAAATTCTGTGTTTCCTGTTGTCTTTTTTTGGGTCAAGCCTGAATCTGTTGCCAGCTGATTTCATTCTGCTGTCAAAAGAGACCAGCTTCTCTTTTCAGTTTCACTACTCTGTTAATTTTAAACCTCAATAATTATCTTATCAATTACCCCACTGATAGGGACATTCTTGTAGAAACCTGAACAGTTTAGGAGGTGAATCTTTGCTTTGCAAAAGTCATCCTTATCTTTTCTTGAGCCATAAAACTTCTTTGAGCCTGTTTAAGTGGGACAAACACTAGACTAGGCTTTTTCAACCAAGGTTTCGTGAACCCCTAGGGTTTCTTGATGGCCCTGGAAGCGTTTCCAAAATGAGTGGGAGTTAATTAATTTTTTTAATATATATAGTTTAAATTTGCTAAACATTTATTGGGGGATATGACCATATGTGGCCATGTCCACCCACCCCAAATGGCCAGTGATTGGCCTGGAGGGAGGTGTGAAGGGGAGAAGCCCTGAGCGGAAGTGTACACAGCTATGGTTCCCAACCATATTCTGCAAAATGGTTCCAATTTGGGGGTTCCTCAAAACTTGAAGACGGTTTTAGGGCTTTCTCGATGGTAAAAAACTCTGAGAGAGGCTGCACTAGACTGACAAAAGAGATGCAGCTTCCTAGATTTAAATAAATGATTTCTTTTTAAAAAATGGTGGTTTTCAAGTCCTTTGTGATAGTCATTTACATATTTTAGTTAAAAGAACAACGATTCCATTTTAAGTTAGCTGCACCTCGATGGCCAAAACCAACCAACCAGCCAACCCTATTCATTTATATAGTTGCAAGGTCTCTTTGCCCCACTGCTCGTGTTTAGAATCATAGAGTTGGAAGGGGCCATGCAGGCCATTTAGTCCAATTTCCTGCTCAATGCAGGATCAGCCTAAAGCATCCATAAGTATCTGTCCAGCCACTGCTTGAAGACTGTTATGTCATAGCTTTCACTGACTATAGTCCACTTCTTTAAGTGCATTATATTTTATTTTACACATAGGGGTAAAATGGTAATGACTGGGGAAGGCACTGGCAAACCACCCTGTATTGAGTCTCCCAAGAAAACGTTGGAGGGTGTCACCCCAAGGATCAGACATGACTTGGTGCTTGCACCTTTTACATAATATACACACACACTAACAAACTAAGGAGGTGGTAAGCTCTCCCTCACTGTTAGTGTGTGTGTATATTATGTATATGTGTAAAATAAAATATAATGCACTTCAAGAAGTGGACTATAGTCAGTGAAAGCTATGACATAATAAATACATTAATTTTCAGAGTACCATAAGACTCCTTTTTATTTTTGCTGTCACAGAATAGTGCAGCTACCACTCTTAAGATTCAGTAGTGTATTTCTCCCTCGCATATTGGACAGTGAAGACGGATGAAAAGAATACGATTAGTTTATCTGCAATTTCCTTTTTTCTCCAACATTACTTTCTAATCCTTTGTCATCTAACAGTCCTACTTCCTCTCTGGTCGGTTCTCTGTTTCTGATGTATTCTTTTGTGGTTTACAGACCCTGTTAAGATCCCGGGGACCCTTAGCTTTCATTTTAAAAGCAGTCGTGTTGCAAAGATAAGCTTTAAAATGTGATGACAGCGTGCCTTGGAAAAAAGGCAAGGCAAATAAAAGAGCTGCAAGTGGACTTTTGAGACATGGCAATTTTGAAGATCATAACTTGGAACACCGTGGAGATGTAATACCATAGTCCGATAATTTCCGCCGTCTGTAGTACTCAGTCAGTATACCATGAGTTGCTTTCTTCTGATGTTGAGTTTAGGTGTGTCATTTCCTAGTCGTGGTTTGCGATCCTGGGAATACCATTGTCTTGTTTAAAGGTTTCCCCATTTCTCTCATGATTCACCATACCCATTGGTACTTGCCATGACGCCCGAGTTGGGCTAACTGTTATCGGCGGTGACTAGAGTTGCATCCCGACCATGGTTGCGTTTACAGACCATAGATGGAGGGATGGGAATCTGCATGCAAAAAGTATGGAGGAGCAGGAGTTTGTAACCACAATGCTTAAAATGAGCTAATGAAATTCTGTAGTTAAGGGTAATGCCTTGGGAGGGGGAGGGGGCTAAATTGGAAGGGAATCTCTGTTTGGTTTCATGATCTCTTGCCATTCTCCCTTGGAAGCATGAGGTGGTGAGCTCCCTTTCACCCACTTTTGACAGCAGGAAGTCCGGCATTGTTGTTCCGGAGGGGAGGAGTTGCCCCATTCCCCTTTCAGGAGTTGCCCCATTCCCCTTCCTGCTAAGGGAGAAGGCAGGATTTTTGGAGGGCTCTGTTTCCTTTTCAGAGCTCCCTTTGAAGTCCAGCACTTTATTTGCAACTCTTCCTCCTTATCTTCAGGAATCTCCCTTTTCTGCAAGGCCTTTAAGGCAGTGGCACTTAACCTCCATAGAGGCAAGGAAAGGGGATTAACAGAGCCTCTAACTTAAAGCAGCTGGGAGCTGAAAGACAATGGAGCCCTGATTTGACACCAACCTCAAATAACCATTGAGACCCCCCCTTTTTTTTTTGGCTCCCTCTTCCCCCACCCCCTCTTGGTTAGTGAATCAGATAAGAGACAAGATGGTGGTGAAAGCCAGAGAAGTGGTGCGCTTTCTTCCTGCCAAAACGTAACGGCCTCTTTCTCCTCTGCAGTAGGGTTGAGCAAGGGTGCAGTGAAGCTGGAGATCCCTGATCTTCCCTTCTCAGGAATTCCAAACAATGGTTGCAGTCTTGTATAGAAAGGGCTGTCAATAGAGGGGATTGCAGCAGACGCAAATGCTTGCGCACTCTCCCTCTTCACCCCCTTTGGAAACAAGTAAATCTATAGGACATGAGGGGACGCCCCTCAGGGGAGAGGCATGAACTTCCAAGGCTGCAAAACAATCATCAACCTTTACTTGCTGCCTACGAGTAGACCTTTCTGATCATTCTCCTGTGTCCTCTGATAGTGACTCTGACCTCTCTGTAAAGCAAGGAAGTCAGATCATTGATGAGGATCAGTTTCTAGGGTGGTGCGCTCCCGTGTGCTCCGGCCATTTTGGCAATCACTGAAGCCCGAAGTGGCCAGCACTGCAGCGCAAAAAGGAGGGGAGGGGCACCAGCTGGTGTGCCGCTGCCAGTGCTGCCCCTCCTCTCTGCGTTGCGGCGCTGGCCACTTCAGTGATTGCCAAAACGGCTGAAGTGTGCCAGAACGCACAACCCTATCAGTTTCCTCTTCCCCCCAGGCCACTGAGGATGTGCCCTCATTAATTGCCCCTGTTGTAAAACTGTCTACTCCAATGGTGGATCTTGTACATCAGGAGGAAGGAGATCATGACTCAGGGTGATATGGAAGTCCTATGCAGATTTAGAGAAGCAGGTTCTGTTTTTCTTTTGCCTAAGATTCTCATTCAGAAACTGAGAGATAAGTGAGAAGAACCTATTTATTCCAGGTGACTCAGCCCAAGAAGTGCTATGCCTTTCCTACTTGAGCAGACAAACTGCTGTGTATCCTGTTGGTGGGGGCTCCCACTAAAATGGTGTCTGGTTTGGACCTTCACAAAGAGTGGGGTGGGACACTTAAGGAGGCTGCAGATTGCAGGAGTGACACAGCCCTTCACAAAGCTCATGAGGCCAGTGTCCTCTATCAAGACTTCAGTGGCCTTCTAGCTCATACCTTGTACCTTCGACTACTCAAGGTGCCAAGGAAGTTTTCTGGTGTTCCTTCTAAACTGACTTTCTACCTCCAGAGATTAGAGAATGCGATGGATTTTGTAACTGATGCTATTTTTGGCACAGTTCAGTTTTTGGCAAGGTCCATCTGTTCCGCTTTGGTTTCCAGGCACAACCTCTGGCTGAGAAACTGTCTGGTACTGTCATCTTGTACTTTCAAGGGTTCCAAACTCCTGGGAGACAATCTGGAATATATTTCAATTGAGATAAAACAAAGTCTTCAGGAACTCCAGGAGAGGATCCATGAGGTCTTCCTTTTATTGATCTAGGACTTTTGGATCATCAAGAAACTTTCAGGACATCAGGAGATTTTCTTGCAATTGCACGACACCTTCCTACAGGTTCCAGCTTTCATTATCTAACTCCCAATCAGGCAGTCCTTAGGCTGGACTTTCCAGGGGTAAGACTAGATGGATACAGTCAGTTCAAGATTGGTGGACTCCTCCAGACAGTCGCTTTGGGTCTGCAACTAGAGTTTGAGTCTCCATCACCGAGGGGGTTCCTGTAGTCCCCTCTATCTTCCAGTCAAACAAACGTTCAACAGTTCTTCAAGCTATCCAGCATCTTCAGGAGTTTTGGATCATAGAATGGATCCCCTCAAACCTGGGTTAGATCTACCCTCATTCCCCCCCCCCAATGATTCCAGCGAGGAACGGGAAATTAATCCCTATTCTGGATCCCATGGGTCTGGATGGAGATTCTTTAATCCACCATAGAAGCCCTGATTGGGAGTGGGGGATGGGGTGGGATTTCCTGTCTTTAGTAGACCTTACCATATTCTGGTTTAGCCTCATCATTGGAAGTTCTTTGCCATTTTGGACCAACACTTCCAATTTTCACTGATGCCATTTGGCCTGGTGCTGGTTTCCAGCACCAAATTGATGGCATCATTAGTGGCAGCTTTTCAGAACAAAGTCTTATGCATTTACGCCAACTGGACAATCTCCAGCTGAGTTCACGCTTCAAGGAGAAGGGAACAGAGGACTTTCAGGGGCAATAAGACTTGGGTTTGCTATAAACTTCAAGAAGAGCCACTTAATCAGAGGGGAAACTTTCCCTTCCCCACTAGAAGGCACAAGCAGTAGTAACTATGGCACAGTGAATTCTGTCTCAACATTCCTCAAACATCATATTCCTTTTGGCCCTTCTGAACCATGTGGTCTCAAGCCATTGAGATCGTCCCATGGGCTAGAGCTCACTTCGAGTGACTACATTTGTCCTAAATCAACATAATAGCAGTAAAGTGTCATCAGAGGATTCTGGTTCTAGACAAAATGAGATCATCCTTAGCTTGGTGGACCAATCCCTTCAAACTTTTTAAAGGTAAGTCCTTTACCTTTAAACCAGAGTGGGTGGAGATGATGGATGCCAGCTTGGAGGGATGGGGAGGCTGACATGGAGTCAACTCATATGCAAGGCAAGTAGTACCTTCAGGATTGATTCATACCTATAGATTGAGAGCCATTTTCTTGGTCCTCCATTTTCTTCTGACCATTGAATCCTCAACATGATGGCAAAGATTCATGTGAACATATGGGGGAACCATATTTGGGAACATTTGACATAAAGCAACCAGGCTCATGAGGTGATTGCAACAGCACATGCACAGTTTAAGAGCAGAACACATTCAGGGCCTGGCCATCAGTTAAGTGAATTGACTCTGTTAAGGAAGTGTAGACACTTGCATATTCTCTATACAGCCCCCTACAAAAAATATCCCCCCTAGCCCACCCAGCCCAACCTTCCCTGCAAAACCTTCTTTATAAATAAATAATCCCACTCTAACCCACCCAACCTCAGTCCTTCTTAACCTTTCCTACACTCCCACCCAACCCCCCACCCCTAACACCTAACAGCTGGTCTAACCTCACAGAGGAGAGGATCTGCCAGATCCTGCCTTTCGGGGCTCTCTAGCTTCCCCTCTCCCCCACAACTACACTTAAGGCGACTTAAGGCCACTCTAACCGCCCTAGCAGGGTAGCTACCTGGTCCAGCCCTTCTACCTTTATCTGCCAAGTAGACCTATTCAGATGCAGACTTTGCCCTTTGGCAGAGCCCTACCATAGTTAGTGCAAGAGGATTAAGGGTATTGAAGATTTCTGTGCACTCTAGGGACAGTGGGCTTTGTTACATTTCCACACATAGAATCATAGAGTTAGAAGGGCCTTACAGGATCATCTAGTTCATCCCCTTGCAGAATGCAGGAACGCACAACTACCTTGCCCACCCAGAGTGACCCTAATTCCATGCCCAGATGATGCCCCGCCCCCCAAAAAAACCAGAATTCTTGACTAGTCTGGCCTGGAAAGCATGCATCTTCCCACCCCAAAGTGGTGATCGGTATTCTCCTGGGCATACAAGAATGAGCTAGAAGCACTTTCACAATTCCTTCTGTCCACCCACTTGCAATCTGCCCAAGTTCACAAAATAAGCATTTCTGTCAGATGGCTATCTAGCCTCTTCTTAACAACTCTGAAAGAAAAACCCACCACCTCCCGAGGAAGCCGGAGGAACTGCTTTGTGAGGAACTTCTGGATATGCTTTTGAATTAATTTTATAGAATCATGCTGGAAGGGAGCTCCAGAGTCATCTTTCTGGAGCAACAGAAAACTTTGCTCCATCCTCTAAATGACATCCTTTCATTTACTTGAAGATGGTTGTCATATCACCTCTCCAGGCTAAACAGGCCAAACTCCCTTAACCTTTTGTCATATGACTTGATCTCCAACACGCCCCCCCCCCCCCCCCCGTCCATCTTCATTGTCCTCCTCTGGACATACTGCAGTTTGTTTACATTCTACTTGAATTGCGATGCCCAAAACCGAACTTTAAGGGAAGTCTAACCAGAGCAAAGCAAGGCGGTACTATCAATTTGTGAGACCTGGGCACTATACTTCCTTTGATACAGGCTAAAATCCCATTTGCCTTAACCTTCATAGCCACCGATTCATACTGTTGAGTTATGTTCAGTGTATAGTCTAATACAGGGGTAGTCCAACTGCAGCCCTCCAGATGTCCATGGACTACAATTCCCAGAAGCCCCTGCCAGCATTCGTTGGCAGGGGCTTCTGGGAATTGTAGTCCATGGACATCTGGAGGTCCGCAGTTGGACTACCCCTGGTCTAATTAGACCCTTAGATCCTTTTTAACACATAATACTTGCAAGACAAGTCTCCATCCTATAATAAAACTCAAGTTGACAACTCCCTACCTGATTGGCCTTCCCAGGGGGGGGTGTCACCAATAGAAAGTACTCTGCCAATGAATTTTAATCATTTCAAACTGCACAGTGAGGACCAATCGGTTCAAATTGTATACAGACAACTAAATCTCTACCTGATTGGCCCTTACTGGGGGTGTGCCACCAATAGGGAGAGAACACTCTGCCAGCGGGGGCCAATCATTTCAAATTGTACTCTGACAATGAGGGTCAATACGCTCAACTTGCATGTAAACAACTCACTACCTACTTGATTGCCCACACCTGGAAATACTTCCCGAATAGGAGATGGCCCTCAGTCAGGAATAGCTTGCCCTGAAGTTTAGCCCCAATCAGGAGGAAGTCCTCAGCCAGGAAGGGATAATAAAGGATCAGCTCTCCACCTTCAACTTCCTGCCTTTTTCAGAAGTTTGCTAGGTGGAAGTGGAGCTACCCCCAGAGCATGCCCTGCTGCCAGTAATCTGCCCTGAGCTCCTGGCCTCTTTCAATTGGGAGACATGGCAGCAGAGTGAAGTGCCTCCTGCCGCAGTCTCTGCATCCCTTTTGTGTGTGTGTGTGTGTGTGTGTGTGTGTGTGTGTGTGAATGTGGGAGACCCAGAAACAGCCTCCTGTTGGCCCTCTGGATCACAGAGCAGAGCAGTCAAGAAAAGCCTCTGTTCTGGGAATGTTTACTCATGAGTCAGTCATGTGAGATTTGCAGCTTGCTTTCTGAGAAGGGAGGAATGCTTTGGAATTGTAGCTGATGTGGGTGGAATTGGCAAGATTTAGATTTTTCCTTTCCATAGGGTAAGGTGACCAGATTGCCCCACTTTTGGAGGGACATCTGGGGGCACCTGGCAAATTGTACTTAGGTTGAAATTTAAAAATATATATTACAATACTATTTTTGCGTTCTATGCAACTTTTTGTTGCTCCATATAGACCAAATTTTAATCAAGAACCCCCCCCCCCCCGGTCAATGGTGTCCCGCTTTACCAATGTTAAAATCTGGTCACCTTACCATAGGTATACCACCTTGGTCTTGCTGCAGTCTTTCCAAGACCATCACAAAAAAGCAAATTTGTGACCAATGGCATGCAAGATCGGGAAACTGTAAGTCAGAGAAAGCACCATGAGGACATGTAAAGGAGGGAGATAGTACCTTCCCAGGAGCACCTTCCCAGTAGAAGAAGAGTTGTTTTTTATGCCATTTTTCACAGCCCAAAGGAGATTTAGAGTGGCTTATAATCACCTTCCCTTCCTCTTGGCACAACAGGACATCCTGTGAGGTAGGTGAGGCTGAGAGAGCTCTGAGATAAACTGCTCTGTGAGAACAGATTCTAACAGGACTGTGACAAACCCAAAGTCATTCAGCATGTGGAGGGGCAGGAAATCAAATCCAGTTCGCCACATTCGAAGGTGAGAACCTGATCTGGTATTCAATTGCTAACCAATGCAGCTGCTGGAGGGTGGGGGTGGACTCTCCATGATGTTTGGGAGAGGACACAAGCAGCTGCATTTTGTGCCAGTTGTAATTTCCGGAGCAGGAATAAGGGTAGGCCTGCATAGAGCAAGTTGCAGTAATCGAGTTGACCATTGCATGGATCACTGTGGCAAGGTGCTCTGGGGTCAGATAGGGCACTAGTAGCTTCGCTTGGTGGGGATGGAAGAAAGCCAGCTGAGCTATTTTTGTGATCTGAGCTTAGCACTTTTAGTAGTGGTCCCTGAAGCTTTTCCAGTTTCTGAAATAGAAAAATTGCAGGGAAAAAAGCATTATGACTTTTTATGCCATCCATTTTGAATGTAAACTTAAAAAAGCATTTCACACACTCTCAAGAAAATAATATTTCAGAAATCTGGATAGCATTGTACTATTCTACCTATCCTTTATCTTTTTTACTTTGCCTTGATGACATTTACCACTTTCAATCATCTTTGTCCATAGCCTATGTTCTGTTCAGATGCTTTCCTTCATCTGCAGTATTTAGCAGCAACCACTAGGGAGTGGTATCTCTTTAACCTTCAATCATGTGTCTCTAATGTGCAGGATGACCTTAGTAGACAAGAGCAAGGTGCCATTGGTGAATAAGGTCTGTGGCCTGAAGTGTCATTTTAGGTACAAGAGAACCTTTTGCTGCACAGAAGAAACGAGAGAAGAGCCGTCTTCTCAAGTCAAGCGTGGATTGGAGGACAGTATTTTAAAATGCTTTTGGGGTAAGGTAATGCTAAGAGCGGTAGAATTAGGACACACAAGATCTTAATTCAGATCCCATTTGACCATGACACTCACTGGATGACCTTGGGCTAGGCACTTTCACCTTCATTTACCTCACAGAATTGTTATAAGAATAAAATACAGAAGGAAGGGCCATATATTCTGCTTTGGGCACCACCATACTTCTGTACGTTATGCCGTGAGAAACCTGGTTTTGCTGCCCAAGATAATTGACGTGGAACCACAAATTGTTTTCTCTTGTCCCGGAAGGACGGACCAGAACCAATGGGATGAAATCAATTCAAAAGGAATTCCATCTAAACATCCGGAAGAAGTTCCTGACAGTTAGAGTGGTTTCTCAGTGGAACAGGCTTCCTCGGGAGGTGGTGGGTTCTCCCTCTTTGGAGATTTCTAAACAGAGGCTGGAGAGCCATCTGACATAGAGGCTGATTCTGTGAAGGCTTAAGGGGGTGGCAGGTGACAGTGGATGAGCGATAGGGTGGTGAGTGTCCTGCATAGTTGAGGGGGTTGGACTACATGACCGAGGAGGTCCCTTCCAACTCTATGATTCTATGAAGTCATCCTGAGCATGACTGTGGCATATTTGTTTTAAGTTTTCATATAAAATGTTTTTACATTTTCTATTTTAAACCCCCATCCCGGTAAACTAACGGTTACCTAAATAATGTTATCAGGTGATAAAGCTGTGGTGTATTAAGTAACATTTATGATTCTGTTTTTCCATATTTTGTATATCTGTAGTGTGCCTTGGCTCTATGGGTAATAAATAATGGAGAGAGCAGCTAAGTTAAGTTGCCTGCCATCTGCTATAAACATCTGTTTGTGGGATTATATTTCTGTACATGTATTAGCTGTAGCAATCATAATTAAATACCGTCCACCTTTCTCTAGAACAGAAGCGCAAAGCAGGTTATAAATGGATAAAACGAAGTTGTCATTCTGGGCTGCAAAACACTGCTATCTGAAGTTGCAGTTACAGTATTTGCCGGCGTATAAGACGACTGGGCGTATAAGACGACCTCCCAACATTTCCACTCAAAATATAGAGTTTGTTACATTACATTACAGTAATATGGGCCACTATGGGCAGCCATGTCTATCCTAACTGAAGTGCACCCGGCGTATAGGACGACCCCCCCACTTGGAGGCATGTTTTTTAGGGGGGAAAAGTACAGCAAATACTGTATTTATTTGGATTTATAAACCACCCTCTCTGCTGTCCTCGAATCAGCGCTTTCCAAAAGAGAAACGACTTGACAGTCAGTCTCAAGATTGGGCTAAGGGGTCTGAGGTGGATGAATGTGGTGAAATATATCTTTTCAAGATGTTTTCAGAGACCTGTAATGAATATAAACTAGTTTGTCATCTCAGGAGCATTTCACATGTGCTACAGCTGCTCCTCCGTAGGCTGAGCATGGTTACATGTTAATTTTGTAGTTTATAGCAGGGGTAGTCAACCTGTGGCCCTCCAGATGTTCATGGACTACAATTCCCATGAGCCCCTGCCAGCATTTGCTGGTGGGGGCTCATGGGAATTGTAGTCCATGAACATCTGGAGGACCACAGGTTGACTACCCCTGGTTTATAGTACTTTTTAATACTCTCCAAATATGCGGTCTTGTTCTGAACTAAGACTCCGGGTTAGGGGACCTGGGAAATTCCAGCAGTCAAGAGGTGACCATGATATGTGTACGAATGCTGAAAATACGAGTGACGCTCTGCCTGCACCACCAGTTTCCTTCTTCAGTTTCCTGGCTGCTCAGAGGAACTGTGGAGGGGTGGAAAAGCTGAAATATAAACATGCCTTATAATTTTTGCTTAATTTCTAAGGAAAGAGAAGCTGGTCCTGAAGTCTGTTTGGACTCACCACCCAGTGCCCCCGAAACTTTCCCCTCAATCCCTTTCCCCTGACCTTGGCGATAGTTGCCGGGGTTGATCCCTGACATAACTTAAGCCCTGCCTATAATCCTCTGGGCGTTGGATTATGGGAGTACTCCAGAGTAGTGTTTGCTGTCCGCTGGCCAACGTAGAGGCGGAGCGTGGCCGCTTAGCGAACTAAAGCTCTTCGGCAGTTTGGAGAAGAAAGAGTAGCAGAGTGATTTCTCTTCACACTTATTCCACTGGCTTTTCCTTTCTCATTTTATAGTACTGCTGGGTTTTATACCACACAAACCAGCTCATCACATGGAGCTAATTGCACCATTAGTATTTCTGGAATGTTTTTAGAAACTCCAGTATGGGGGGTAATTATTCATAATGAACAGTTCTGCTTGTTACATTGATATAATCTGTGGTTTCTACCTCATAATATTTACCATCTTGGGTAAGTATACAGCCATGCATTTGAGTTCCATCAGTTTTTCTTCTCAAGAGGTGGTGATGTACTTTCGGCTTTTTGTCCCTCCTGGGACCAGAAGCATTGGTCCCTTTGCTTAGTCTGGAGAGGACATGCAGCTGTAGAGCCCCCAGGACTCAAAATGACCAAATAGCCTGCCTGAGATTCACCGTGTATCTTCTGCATCTTTGTGGTGGCAAGTGGAACTTTCTAACGACTTTTGAATTGACTCGATTTACTTTTTACTCACTTGACTGATCCTTTTAAAACAAGCCAGTCAGAGTAGTTCAGCAGTGAAATAGGCTGCCTAAGGAGGTGGTGAGCTCCCCCTCACTGGCAGTCTTCAAGCAAAGGTTGGATACACACTTTTCTTGGATGCTTTAGGATGCTTTGGGCTGATCCTGTGTTGAGCAGGGGGTTGGACTAGATGGCCTGTATGGCCCCTTCCAACTCTATGATTCTAAGCCGTTTATGTTACCAAACGTTTTTTTGAACTGTTGAAGGTAAGGTGAGAAAAACTTTACCCTTTCAAACATTAAAGCCTTCATTTATTGTTAGAAGATAATCCTATCTGCAACTGTAACCTTTTTCAGAGTGGTCCGCTCCGGCAGAGAGGGCGGTCCATAAATCTAAACAAATAAATGAAAAAAGAAAAGCTAGTGTATTCAGAATGGTAGTTTGCTCTAATTTTACCTCCCTGCCATGTGTATTGTAAGTAGGCTTGCATGCTCTGGCGCGATCACGAAAGCCCAAGGTGGCCAGCACCGGGGAGGGGAGGGGTAGCGAAGTGGCTGAACCGCACCGGAGCATGCAAGCCCAATTGTAAGTGCTGTCAAGTTGCTTCTGATTTATGGTGAACCTATGAATTAATGACTTCCAAAACATCCTATCCTTAACAGTCTTGGAAAACGAGTCAATCCATCTCATGTTAGCTCTTCTTCTTTTCCTGCTGCTTTCACCTTTTCCTGGCATTATAGTGTTTTCCAGTGACTCTCATCCTTCCTGGTTAGAAATTTCCCAATCAATCCTCTCCCCCTTTGGTTGAACCCTATGAACGCTTCCAGCCCTACTTTATACTTTTGCAGTACTGTCCTGGGATCTCTGCCCACTGGATGTGTAGAAAGGTGGGTCTATTAAAGAGCAAAAGGTGTATTGCACTCCATAACTTGGCGGGTTTCTTCTAATTCATGATCTAGGAGAGCTACGATGTTCTGCTGCAGTTTTACAGTGAGAAACATGACCACACTTGGACCCTCTGATAGTAGAGTTTTTCTTTTAATTTGTTTCACTTCTCAATGTATACCAGCCTTTCTTAACTATTTTACCATTGTGAGAAGCCTTCAAGAAATCCCAGAACTGGGATGATCGTGTAGAAAATGGTTGGGAAGCATAGCTGTGTACATGCCCGCTCAGGGCCCCTCTCCTTTCCACCCCCCACTGAGGCGTGTCTGAGAGCAAAGAGGCTAGAGTCCAGGGACGGAGGGCAAAAGCTGCAGGGGCAGGGCCAATCAGGGTGCAGCCAGTTTTGCAGGTTGTACCCTGATTGGCCCTATTCCTTGGACAGCCGGACACGTTCCACCTCCCAGAGTGTTTCACAAATATATAGAGGAACCATGAATAAGAAATATAATAATAAAAATACAAATACACACACACACACACACACACAAACACACAAACAATAATTTAATTTAATTTTTTCACGCCACTCCTGAGATCGGCTCGTGGCAGGATACAGAATGTCCAATAAAACCCCATTAAAAATGGACAGCAAAATCATAACAAAGCTGGAATAACATGGTGGTAACTCCCAACCCACCAACCAACCTCTGGAGGGGTGTAAAGAGGGGCCATGTTGACGATAGACTAACTGCTGCCTCACGATAAGCAGGAGCCCCTGATCTTCCTCACAACCCTGGCTTCATAAACCTGGCAGAAGAGCTCAGTTTTGCAGGCCCTGCAGAACGCCAGAAGCTCCTGCAGGGCCTGCAGCTCTCTGGGAGCTTGTTCCACCAGGTAGGGGCCAGGACTGAGAAGGCCATAGCCCATATATGGTGGATATATGGTCATGTCACCTGATAAATGTTTAACAAATTAAACAAAAAGCATAATTAACTCCCACCCATTCTGGAAGGCCTTCCAGAGCTGCTAAGAAAACCCAGGGTTTTCTGAAACCCTGGTTGAGAAAGACTAAAATCAGGGGGTATTTTAAAATTACATAATTGTGAGAACAAGCTTTCAGGAATTTTTAACAGATGTTTAAAATTCAGTATGAAGTTTTGCATGCGCTAAGTTCTAGCAGAAATTAGGATCTTTTTTAAAAAAATTAAAAAGGTATTTCTGTATGGCAATATATTAATTCCATGTATTATCAGGGTGAAAAGGAAAAATGTTATTTAAAAAAAATAAATTTTGAAACGGGGACTTAATTTTAAAATGTCTTTGTGGCTTTATTATTGCCTCCCCAGGACCAGAGCCTCATATATATCCTAATACTTTTGTACTTTGTCATCTTCTATTACACGGTTGCTTGGTTGGGCACCTCCCCTTTTCTTAATATTCAGACTTGTAGACCTTAGAAGACAAGTCGAGGTTGGACTCCCGGGAGGTGTAGATGGGCTGTGCTGACAAGGATGGATATTTGACATACTTTTATGTCCTGAAGATTCAGCTAGGAACAGTAACTTAGCAAGTCGGTGATAGTCTCCCTCTTCATAGCCATGTCTGCTTTCTCTACCATCGCTGGCTGCTTAAAGAGCTCTCAACAGGTAATTGGAGATGTGATAACTGCATTTGTGCTGTGGGACCTACTATCGGCAGTGTTGAGCTAATTTAAACGCCTGGTGAATGTTTACGTAAGCGCGTTCTGTAGAATTCATTTGAAAAAGGCGACAGACAAATTGTGGGCAAACATAAAAATGATTTGGATTTCTCTGTAAAGAGTTGTGGTGGTGCTCTCCTGCCGGAGAATTAATAGGCAATTGCTTTAAATTGGTTAAAATATGTGAGTTTTTTGTGACTTGTGCTTTCAGGCAGGAGACAATTTACCAGTAGGGATTGGAATGTAAAGCGCAAGAAAAAAAAAAGGGGGGGGGGCAGAAGTAGGTTAAAGGGGGGAAGGAAAATAAAGGAAGTTAATTTTGCTTGTCATCGGTTCTAAATTGTTTAAAGCCACAAGAAGCATGGAAAGTAAATATTAAAGCACACCCCAGCTTCCCAAAGTGAAAGAACAAATGCTGTACCATCCAGAGCTATTGCAGCTCCCAGCCATACCTCATTTTAGTTGTCAGTTGTGTTATCTTGATTTATCTGAGAGAAGAAACGCAAGTTTGTCCCACAGAACCCTCGAAGCAAGTGATGCTCTGAGGAGAGGAAGAAGAAGACGAGACAAGGCTTTCCCCTAAAAAAACTTTCTCAGGAATGCATAGATACTCCCAGGGAACTGGAGTACCTGATTCCCAAAGGTCCGAGCATCCCCAGGTTCAGATAGGAACAGTATCTTTTAGTAAATCTCTAGGCACAAGCGTCACACTACGTGGATAACAAGCATTCTCAGTGAGAGATAGGGCAGGTCAAGGTTGCATATGATTACAAAGCAAAAAAAAAAACAATTTCACATTTAACGATTGGTTAATTGAAGACTTGTATGCCATCCTGTTTGTGTAACGAGATTTTTTTGTATTAGTCACTGGTGAGTTATTATTGCCTCCGAGGAGCCTATTCACCGCTTCCAGATGTGTTACACAGTGGAAGAACAGGGTGGCGTTAATAAAAATGATACATTGAAAAGTTTAAGGAACGTGTTTTTAATTAAACGGAGACAATGCGCATTGTGTGTCAAGCCTTTTCAAATGGAGGCAGTGCCGTTGGAGATGTGAAATTTCTGGAAATTTTGAAGCCACAGAAAAAGCCAGGATTTTCTTGCCCTTTTTAAATGGAAACAACTGGAAATATATAGAATTGGTAATGCAAAAGGTCAATAATAACGTACCCACAGCTAAAATAGAGCTCTGAAACGGAGGGCAGCTTGGTGGGTGATTCCCATCATGTGCTCAGGGAGGCAGAAACTAAAACCTCTTCCTCTTCCTGTCTTTTGTATTGGGTGTCGCCCATTCGTCAGTCTTCCTCCTGCCTCTTTGGGGAGAGCAGCTAGATCAGGCTTTCTCAACCAAGATTTTGTGTAACCCTGGGGGTTTCTTGACAGCCGTGGAAGGGTTTCCCAAACGGGTGGGAGTTAATTAATTTTAAATATATTTTCATTCATTTGTCAGGTGATATGACCAAATATGGTCATGTTGACCTCCCCCCTCCAGAGGGGTGGGAAGGGAAGGGGCCCCGGATTTCTCGAAGCCTGAATAATGTTTCAGGGGTTTCTTGACAGTCAAAAAGTTGAGAAAAGATGAACTAGAATAGCTATTTTTCACGCAGAATTTCTTCTTTTTTTGTTGTCTGCATCTCTATTTTCTTACTACAGTCTCTTTCTCCTTACCTTTTCTTCTGCCAGTTTTCCCTGCTGTTAGAGCCCCTACTGGGCATTGTTAGGGAAAGCGAAGAACCCTTGGAGGGCAAATTAATCACAACCACCAATTTATTGCTCCAGCTGGCAGGGCCCTAAACATAGGCGCAGGCATTATGGTAGAGGAGGGGCAAAATGATGGATTTTTAACTGGAACGAGCTTAAACCTCTCAGTGAACATCAACGGTGGTTCTGTGGCTGCTGGTTAGACAGAGCTCCATGCTCAATGATACTTTCAATTTTTCTCTATGGCTTTGGTGCAGCTTTTGCCCCTTTTCTTTCTGCTCTCCTCCAGCAAGGTGGGGCAATAAGCTGCTTTATACTCAGTTTTAGGGGTATATGTGCCACAGTGGTTTGAGCAATCAAAGCCCTTCGTGCTGTTCTCATGAAGATCAGGTATCGTTTTAGGTGCTGATATGTGTCTTGTATTTAAGAGCTGCGTACATAAGACAGGAGGGGAATAGATGCCTTTGAATTATGGTGTTGGAGACGAATGCTGTGAATACCCTGGACAGCCAAAGTTACAAGATAGTTTTAGAGAGGAGCATACCAAATATGTCATTAGAAGGGAAGATGTTACAGCTAAAGCTCACTTACTTTGGACACATCATGTGATCAGACTTGTTAGAAAAAATCATTAATGCTCGGCATGGTCAGCAGCAGAAGGAAACATGGTCGCCAAAGGATCTGCTGACTCAACATGATTAAAACCGACACAGGGATGGCCATGAACCAACTAAAAGAAGCAGTCAGAGACAGGGGCGCATGGCGAAGACTTTCCTATAGAATCGCCGAGGGTCGGACACAACTGAAAGGATATCATCATCATCACCCCATCTATAGTGTGGTCACCTTGTATCTAAATGGATTCACTCATTCTAAAAGACAAAATATTTTATAACAATTTTTTCAGTACTCTCCCAAATTTCCAGTTTTTACCATTTTTACCTGCGCATTTCTAGGGGGCAGTTGCTGATTTACACACACAAACACACACACACACGATTCTGCATGAGGTATTGCTTTGCAGAATCTTGAAGCTTTTAGTTCTTGCTGTTGGGAAACTGAAAAGGGCTGTAATGAAAGAAGGTGCTTGAAATGTCCAAGTGCTACCGTATAGCACTCTGCATGATTGGTTGGGTCCTGGCGGTAATGTCTGGTTTCCCCAGTGCTTGTCCTTTTCTGTCAGTAATTGTCCACTACTTAACAACTGTTAAAGCTCAAAAATACGGAGAGATTTTCAGCTAAAGGCAAGCATTTGATTTTACCAATGAGAGCCCAACAGATAGTTGTGCCACTCACAAATGCCATCTCACAAGCTGCTTTGGGAACTTCCCTCTGTTGTCTTCCATCTTTATTTATTATGATGATGATTACGGTCAGTAGATCTGCCAAGAGTGTCACACTGTAGTCATCAGCACATCTACATACAATAAAATTTCAAAGCTTGTAATTGTCTGATTTCAGTAGCGCAGACATAATTAATAAAAGCACTTACATGTGCTTTTTTGTTAAACAGGCCAAGATGGAAAATTTGGTCACCTTAAAGGTGCTAGAACAATCTGAGAGGAGCAATATACTATTAATCAAGTCTGCATGGAAAGTTGGATAAAATTGGAGTTACGAAGAGAGACCAGATGTCCCTATACAGAGGATAATACAGTAACACATGGTATGCTGCCCTAGCCAGGCACACGCAGGGTTAGTGCAAGGGCAAGCACGGTTACAGAGTCAAGCAAGTTCAAAGCGCGTACCAGAGAGTAGTCAAAAGTCCAGTCCGGGTCTTATCAGGAATTGTTAGTGGATGAAGTTCAAAGGAGAACCAAAAGAGTTGTGTTTATCTTTACCAAGGTCAAGCCGGGAATCTGTGGAGCATTCAATCAAAGCATAGTCTGGTCGGGTGAAGCAAGGGGTCAAGCCGGGAGTCAGTCAAACAGAGCTTTGGTGAAGCATTAGTGAGCAGGAAACCAGTCAAGGCAATGGGTGGACATGTGCACAGGTTGTAGCCACACTGAGAAGCACTTCTGCTGTGCTTAAGAACAAGCTGAGCTGTCACACCAAGTGGCTGCACCTGGCACTCAGCCTTCCTCCGATGAATGAGCCCCACCTGAGCCCAACCTAGCCTGTTGCTGTAGTCTAAGCCGAGCATTTGCCTGCGTGTTGCCAACGTTGTCCTCCTGCATTCCCTCCTGCGCTCTGGAGATGAGTCTGGGCTGTTCAGGGGTGTTGCTGCAGGCTGAGGTAATGCTGGTGCAGAGGGCATGGTGCTTGTCTGGCTGGGACCTGGTTGTGGCTCCCTATCGGGACTTGCCTCTCTAAGCAGCACCCTGCTGCTTTGCTCCAGCTCCACCACTTCTTCCTCCGAGGGAGCTGGCAGAATGAGCTCAGGCAGTGGTGCAGAGGCACCCTCTGGAAACGGGGCCATGACACATGGTTGACTGTTTCATCCATGTCCAGTAGGCAGGGGTAAACATACTGAGAGTATGGGATATGTGTGTATCTACATTTCTATGAGTTTATACCTCTGGCAGTGAACCTTCAAGAACACTTCAAGAGTGAACACAGTCTTTTCTGGTGGTGGGGAACCCTGGTAAAAACTTAGTTTATGTGTTGGAATTCCCTTAATACTAAAGACTATTCACCTTGACCCTCATTTAATGCTTTACAAACAACTCTTTTGGAAGGTATTTTCTCCTCCATAGCTCTCGCCCAGAAATTGTCTGAAAGAACTAACGATGGGTTAATCCATAAGGGTTAAGTTTAATTTGAGCCCAAAATACTTTGTTTGATACCAGCCATCTGTGACGCAATTCGAGGAACGGGCTGAAGCGTGAAGCCCTCTTGGGCGCATGATCATTCTTTGGATCCCAGTCACAGGATTTTGTGGTGAAGCCTCACGTGATGCTTTCAGAAACCTACCGGTCGAGGTAGATTAACTAAACAAAAATATTTTTACTTCCTCCACACCAAAACAAACTTTCTAAGCACCCTGGTGAACTTAGCATTTACCTTTTTTTCCCCAACCTGCAATCAACCCTAATGGGACGCAATTTAGATTGCGTGGATTGTGGCTTTGCCGGTCTTTTTGGAAATTCTCGAGTCCATTCTGAATCCAGTCATTCCAGTACAGCTTCTCCAGAGTAGCGAGTCGCTTCTTAAACCGCTGGAGAGGCCATTGGCAAGTTAATTTGCGATGAAGGAAGGAAGCTGTGGGACGGACGGGAAATCTGCATTCCGATCATTGCAAACCGAAGGGCGTGTGCATGCACATACAAGAGAGGAGGAAATCATTAATCTGATTAATGAAAACAAAAATCAGCTCTCAAATATTTCCTTGGCTCCTTTTAAAACTCTCTTGGTTGACCGGGAATGTCTTGTCTTGCCAAAGTGGTGTAGTGGTTAGGAGTGATTAACAAGTAGCCTCTGATCTGGAAAACCACGTTTTGGTCCCCACTCCCCTACATGTAGCGAGCCTCAGGGTAGTTGCAGTTTTCTCATTTCTGTTCTTGCAGATTCGTTCTGTTAGAGCTTTCTCGGCCACAGCTACGTCAAAGAGCGTTGTGAGGAAAGGAAGCAAAAAGTGTTCGTAGGCCGCTTTGGGTAGTGACAGGCTGGGTATAAAGAAACCAGCTCTTCTTGCAAATGTATAACTGTTCTTTGTAGGAAGGAAAATGAAGAGATAGCATTACAGCGGAATCGCATCGTATTGTTATAACTGAGCACGCTATCTATAACCGCAGAGCGGTATTAATAAAAGGCTAAGGGGAGTTGGGGTGGGCCTAGTCCGGGATGGAGAACGGCGGCCATTGGCCCTTGGCCACGGATTGACAAGCGGATGGGACAAGGAGCCAATCGAACCTCCCGATTGGCTCCTTGGCCCTGGAGGGAGGCGCGCAGTGCCTCCTGACCCACAAGCACCCTGCCGGATGTGCGGGTAAGGAGGAGGCAGTTGGGGGAGGCTTTGCGCGTGCCCAGGAGCAGCCCTGCGCCAAAGCTGCCGTCTCGCGGGAGAGGGGCCGGGGAGGAGGTATCGCCGGGAATGGGGGCCAGGGCGTTAAGGCTTCGGGGAGGGTTCAGGAGCACAGCCGCCACATTGGAGACGCGGCTGCCATGCTCCTTTGCCTTCCCTAAAGCCTGGGACGCAGCCGGGAGGGAGGTGGGAGGAGAGGCTGCTAGCGCCCACTGTATTTAGCAAACAGCGGGCTTAACTTCTAGTACAAACAAACAACAAAAAAAGAGGTAGCCAAGTATCCTAACCAATTTGATTCCCACTCCTCAGTTTATATTTTATGATGATGGAGCTGGAAGCGCCTGACAAGGAGTTATTACGATTCCACACAAACCAGATGTAACTTGGCGAAAAAAGGAATGAAAAGCTAAGCAATTAACGTCATCAGTGTGTGCTGTAAAAAACAGGGTGGAAATTTACAGGACTGGAAAAAATATAAATTCAAATGTGATTTAGACATATTGCCTCCCTCCCCCCCATTGCATAAGAATACCATGTAAGTCAACCATACCAGCTGTATGGCTGATTCTTCAGAATGTTGAAACTGGTAAAACATGGGTTTCTCCCCTGGCTCTAGGTTCTTGCTGGCTCTAGGTTCTTCCTGCTTTTGCTAGGGAGGCAGGAACTGATAGCAAAACACTGGCATGTGAATAGTGCTTTTAATTTTCAGTTGGATACCTAGACAGAGAAGTTATATATGGTAATAACTAGGGGACAAGCCCATTGCCTTCAGGAATACAATGGCTGCTAGATGGGGTGGGGTGGAAGAACTCTGAGGACAGCCTCCCCCTCCCCCCAGGACCTGGAAAGCCTGCAGGCTGGAGGCCCCCAGGCAGGGAACTCACCAGCAGGGGCAGCTCTCACGTGGCAGGGATTTGCAGCCTCCAAGCCTCGGAGGGAAGTGGAAGGAGGAGGGGGTGGTCAGAGGTGGGGAACAGAAGGCGATAGGCTGGTTGCTGGAGAAACGGGCAAGCCGGTTGGAGGGGGCAGCACCCAGGCGGGACAGCCACCCTGAGAGGGTGTTGAACATTGAGTAGTGCTTAAGCCATGAGACATGCTCCTTCTCCAAGGCCTTGCCAGAAATAATTGAGATTTCAGTTCCACTTTGACTGAAGGTAGAGTGAACAGCAAGATAGGGCATATCAGGACCCAGGAGCCATAAGCTCTGTCAACTCTTGCTATGTTGAGTCTGTTAAAAATGTTAGAGAGAGAAGCTATAGCTCAGTGGAAGAGCATCTCCTTTGCTGGCAAAAGGTCCTATGTTGAATCCCCAATGTTTTTATTAAAGATGATCAGGCAGTAAGTCATGTGAAGCAGGGGTAGTCAACCTGTGGTCCTCCAGATGTTCCTGAACTACAATTCCCATGAGCCCCTGCCAGCAAACGCTGATGTGAAGGACCTCCACTTGAGACTTTGTATACTTGAGTGCTCTCCTTCAACTATCATATCACCACAGGGAACTCTTTCTCTTTGTACATTGAAATATTTATATCTCATTTAAAAATGTTCCTAGGTTGGCTATCTGTCATTTCAAATAATGTCAGTTATAAATAAGGCATATGCAAAGAATGAGAACGGTGGCAGAAAAACAGCACAAAGTCAATCTGTCCACCAGAGATTTCCTTAAGAAGCACCCCCTCTTATTTGTTGCCTGAAATGCCAACAGGGAGAAACTGATGCAAACTTTTCTTGTAAGGAAATTCCACAGTCTTGGCAGTACTAATGAGAAGGCTTAATCCTCCATATTTTAAATGGTGGAAGAAGGATCTCTGAGGGAGGTTTGTAAATATAACTAGTTGGGACTTTAGACAGATTTTAATCTAAGTTTTAATTGCTCCTTTATTTTTAGCTATTTTCCTTCCGTAGATTTTAATAGATGCCTTGTGGTGTTTTTGTCCCGTCCCCCCCCCCCCCCCCCCGATTTTTCTGGCCTGTGTGAGGAGCAGAAGTTAGATTTGAGTTCCCTTTGTCAGACGTTCACCTAACAAGCACAACAAAGATTCAAGTGGGTAGCCATGTTGGTCTGAAGCAGCACGATAAAACAAAATCAGAGTTCAGTGGCACCTTTAAGACCAACAAAGATTTATTCAAGGCATAAGCTTTTGAGTGCAAACACTCTGAGGAAGAGTGCTTGCACTCGAAAGCTCACGCCTTTAATAAATCTTTATTGGTCTTAAAAGTACAACAAAATCAGCTTTCTCTTTGTGTTAGCAGGACTTGTTTAGCTGCAGGCATGAGAACTATTATAGACTTCCATTTGATTTCAGCTCTACTGTTCTCCAGCCCGGAAAAATGTTTCTCAGTTTTTGGTACCTATGAATACGTCAGTTGCTGGGTAAACCATAAAAAGGGAAGGACACTTCTGTGAATTGTCAGCTATAGGTAAAAGAGGACTTTTCAGTCCTGTCCCCTACCTTGCGGAATGAGCTCCCAGAAGAGCTACGGGCCCTTTCAAAGGGCCTGTAAGATGGAGCTCTTCTGCCAGGCACTTGGTTGGGGCCAATAATCTAGTAACATCCACATTGGTCCCTTCCTGTGACAAACTTCACCTGGAAACAAGCATAAAAGGTAAAGGTATCCCCTGTGCAAGCACCTGGTCATGTCTGACCGTTGGGGTGACGCCCTCTAGCGTTTTCATGGCAGACTCAATACGGGGTGGTTTGCCAGTGCCTTCCCCAGTCATTACGGTTTACCCCACAGCAAGCTGGGTACTCATTTTACTGACCTTGGAAGGATGGAAGGTTGAGTCAACCTTGAGCCGGCTGCTGGGATCGAACTCCCAGCTTCATGGTCAGAGCTTTCAGACAGCATATCTGCTGCCTTACCACTCTGTGCTACAAGATGCTCTGGAAACAAATACTGATTAGCAATTATTGGATTTTTGGATGATGATGAAATTTTAATGAAATGTTTCTGGCTTTTATGCTAATTAATTGTATTAATTGTTTTGTAGTTTTAACTCTGGGTAACATATGTTGTTAACCGCCTGAGCTGGCTTTTGGGAGGGGCAGTATATACATTTAATAATAATAAATAAACTCTCACATGTGACCAAAATGACACATTGCATTTGGCTATGCAACCAATCAGTGCCCTTCAGCAATGGCCATTGATCCATCTTTAATATTGGCTTTGAAAGATGCACGTGTCTGGGTTTCAGTCTGTATTCTACATGGGAAAGTTTTGATTCACAGTGAAGTCTCACTTTATTCAGTACAAGGTTCTACCCTTCAGCCTCTCCATCATTTCAGAGGGTTTTTTTTGACCAGCGTCTAATTGTACATAAGCAGATTGGCAATATTGGCTTGACAGCATCATAACAATCTCACTGTTGCCCTTTGATTACTGAACAATCTTGGCTTCTTCCTTCAGAATATCTTTCCTATTCCTGACTCAGGTGTTTTAGTTGATAGGAATATTGTAGATTTGTATAAAATCTTTGCTTTTCTCAGAATAGAGCAGAATAGAGCATTGCTTCATTCCAACAGAAGCAGTGTTTCATGTTCAGTACCTGAGCCTTTGGGGAGGGCAGCATACAAATATAATAAATAAATAAAAATAGAGGAATATCAGTACGGCTGTGTAAAATGCTGGCAGCCTTAGAATTAAAGCAGACACCCGTGCCAAATGACAAGGCCACAGGTTCTCAAGGATTAAAGTGCCCCAGGGGGAATAAAGAATTTTTCTACCTGTCGTCGTTCCTCTCAGGATGTTCTTTCACGAGTATTCAAAGGTAGTTTTCAGGTGGAACGGGTAAAGCCTATGGCAACCCCCCCCCCCAGTAACCTGCCTTTACTAAGAAACTCTATTACTTAATCCGATTATGCTTAGAAGTCATTTGCAGATCTCTTTAGTTGATGCCCCCGTGGTGGTTCTATGAACATCAGAACTTAGTTCTGAAGATGAGGGATGACTCTGTAAAAGATGCCCTAAATAAGAAATTGTTAACTTGGAAAACTCCATGTAGTCATAGTCACGTCACTGAGAGCTTTATCTGTTACATATGTAATATTGCATGCTGCTATTGTGTAGGTCAGGAAGATGATTCAGATGCTTCCTGAGAAGAACAGAAGATTGGTCGAGGGGGGACAGTAGTCTTCCTAAAGCTATTTATCTTGTGACTGATGCCACTCTGGACTTAGCTAAATTTAATTCTTGATTCATAATTATGTGTTTGATTTTAAAACTTAGCTTTGAATACTATTATGCATATCATTGTACTTATTGATTTTTTTACCCTCTGGGTCTGTCTTATGAATTTTGTCTTATTGTTATTATTACTAATAATATTATTGCCTCCATTACTGTGGCTAAGAAAGTGGCAAGTAAACGTACATTCCAAATACTTATTGTTTGTCTGTGCTTTAAAGGCTATGCTTTGGTAATGTTTTGGCTAGAATAATTCAGAATCCAGAGATAAGAAGCACTAGATACAGCAGGAGATCATGGTCCCATTCCTCCTTCCCAAGCAGAATACCTTATCCCATTTCAGGTTAACACAAGGTCATCCTGGAGCCAGGCTCATTGGCTCATTAGTCAAGGAGACTTATTTTCTAGATCCCCCAGAAGCAATAATGGGAAGACATGCCTGATAAAGACAACAATCATACTGAAACATGTCTGCAATTATGTACCGCCTGTGTGGGGGGAATACTCCCCTTCAAGGACACAAAGGACATCCTCAAACAATTTTTGGTCCCTGAAAGAAGTTCACTAGGTTATTCTGTTGCAATCAGTTTCCTTTCACTGGGAGGATTTCCAACTCTAGAGGAAACCCCTGCTGGCCATTGGAAACAGAACAGAAAGTCAAGCAAGAGTGTTTTACCTTTTGTGTCTCAGGAGGAATGCGGACGAGATGGTGATACGGGATCTCTTGTTTCTGAATCCACCCATCTACTTCAAAGCTTTTCAAGGGGAGACATCCCACTCCATCACAGTATCAACTGAGAATAGAGATTATATGATGCCTTAAACCTCCAAGAAGTTTGACTACATTTCCCCATCACGCAGATATTTAGACTTATTAAATTTTGTGTCAAGGACGAGTATTTCCAGCTCAGAACATGGTCCTTAGTCTTTTCATCATGCCAAAGGTATTTTCATAGATCTTAGTCCAGTAGTGGTCTATATTTGTCTATATTTACATGATTTTCTGATCAGATCTGTTTTCAGGGCATATGAGCTCCTGGATATGAAAAAGAATATCGAAGTCCTATTGAACTTCAGCAGAGCTTGCTGACACCAGCTCTATGGCCAGAGCATCTGGGGGCAATAATTAACACCTGTTGATGCTGTGTGTGTGTGGATAGATACATATATAGATAATGACTTCCAAAGGAATAGAAAAGACAATGAAAACAACTTCCTTGAGCATGAGTAGTAATAACGTTTCCAAACAAGCCCCAATCTATTATGATAGGTTTTAGATACTACCCAGTGGGGTTATCTTAATTCCAGTCCACTCCCAAGTTTTATGACCATTTTACAGACATATAAACATCAAACAGGACCCACCTCTGTGTCTTCTGGTTCAGGTGACAAAGATTTATGGCAAGATGTTCCTGGTAAAGGAGTTCACAAAGGTGAGCTTAACAGACTGCAGTGTTATCCTTAAAGATAACCAGATCCAAGTCTCTGATTATTCTAGGAGACAGGTCTATCCTTAATCTGCTGGAACTGAGAGAGATTTTCCTGACTCTCAAACACTTCAAAGATTTTTTTGTGAACAAGCCTACATATCAGTTCACTTGATCAATATAGCAACCTAGGCATACAGGACAGCTTTAGACTTTTGTCCTACAGAAGAGGTACTCAGGATCCTGTTATAGCCGGAAAACCTCTTGAGATCTTTTACAGTAGAACACCAAGTCACAACCAACATTCAATAGGCTGCTTAGGTCATCAGACGATTTCAGAATGTTTTATCATTGAAACGCGAGTTTAACAGATGGTCTGAGGGCTTTGTGGTCGGAAGGCCTGATGTAGGCCTTCCTCCCAGTACCAGTTCCACTTAGACCGGTGAGATGCTTCAGTTAGCTTCAAGCAGACATAATCGTTGTTGTTGCCCCCCTTCCGACCCAGTTTCCGGTGTGTATATTTTAAAACGTTGTATATTTTTAAATGACTTAACGTTTAAGTCAAAAGCCTCTTATATTTATTTATTATTATTTATTTATAATTTGGGCTTCTGTGTCACCACTTCTATGCTGGGGTCACTGACTCGTGGCAGCTTACAGCATTTTAAAATATACAATGAAATCACTACTCATCTTCCTCTGAGTGTGGACCTTCTATATCAACGACCAGTTGGCACCTGAAACCAGAGTAGCTCAACTTAACCGCCTGGAGATTGATCGTGTATAACTGACGGATATAGGATAGAGCTACAAGTCGCTTATACTATCCTGGCAGTCAGATGACATTCCTCTATACGGAGTTGCTTCTATGAATGAATGTATGCACTATAAAATGGTGCTGCAAAAAGTTCCTCGGATGTCTCCAAGAGACATGCTCCCAGTAGGGAGAGGTTACTCACCCACCAGGGCTGATCATGTGTCTCCCCCCCTCCCCCCATGCTGTTCCCAGGCACTTGGTGGGAGGAGGAAGAACCGGCAGGAGGTAAGCCGGGGAGGTGAGGGAAGAGGCCAGCTGTGGTCTGAGGCCTGCACCACCACGCTCCCATGTCTCCTGGCCACTGGGAGATTTGGGGGGGGGCAGCCAGCCGTGCTCTGCCACACTGCACCAGCTGGGACACCCTCTTCTGCAGGACCCCTCCTGCCCGTTGCTCTCCACCTTCCCGTCCTTCTATGGTCCATTTTTCAAAAAGGCTTTGCTACTAGTAATACAATAAAATATTTCACAGATGGGGCTGTTTCCATTGGTTAATCAACTGATGCCTATACCAGTAAGCTGCTTTTCATGGGATGAGTCTGCTTCATCAGATGATCAGACACCATAATTTAACGATACAACTGAATTACAGTACGTCTCAAAAATAAACAGGAGTTTTGTGGCACCTGAAAAATGAACATCGTTCTAGGTTAAGTTTTTGTGGACTTCTTGTGGCTTTCATTCAGTTTTTGTGGCCTGCATCATAAGATGCACATGCCAAGTTTTTAACTCGGTATGACTGTAGATAGATATTGTAAATATTGAAGAAGAAATGGCACAAATCCTACCCTTGGGCTAGAGGAGCTTCCTTGATCCTAAGGAACCTTCCTCTAACTTAAGTGGCTCTTCAGTTGGCGGAAGAACCACTTAAGTTGGAGGAAAGCACCTGAGGCTGGAGAAAGGCATCAAAAGTCTGCTAAGTGGAGTAGAAGGATACGTGCCGACCTATTCATTCTGTTCACTGGGGCTTCGTCATGTTCCTCATAACTAACCATAGCGGTGGCCTCCTAGGCAGAGGAGGCCTTGAATTACAAGGATGTGTGGTTGACATCTGGCTTGAGTAAATGTAATTAATTGCTGTGAGATCCAAAAAAACTTGAAGTTCTAGCAGTTGCACATTTTGTGTTGCAACACAGACTTTTCAGATTTCCATACAATGTAACTGCTAGGAAGAATGCAGATGAGCTATTTTCAGTAACTAACTAACATTTTTTAAAATGAAGTGAAATAGTATATTTCTCTGCTGGCCGCTGAGAGGGAAGGTAGGCCCGCAGCCTCCTGTCGCCTGGCCAACAGTTTGAGCTAAGCGCAACACTATTTTCTCCCTCTGAGGCAGAGGACATCTTGGTGAGTGGTTCCCACCATCCAATTGGGGAAGGCAGTAACAACTTTTTTCTACTTGTCTCCTCTATGGGAGTCACCCTTCCAACTCCGTTCTTTTCCTGCCTCAATAGGGAGAGTAGTGTAGAGTAACCTGAGCTACTACTTTTTCTTCTAGGCAGTTTTTCTCTTAACATTTCCTCTCATCCTCCTGACTTCTTCCTCCCAGTCTTCTCCCTTATCTTTTTAGCACAGCATCACACTGCTCACCCACCTACCTGTGATTTGTGGCCTCCTTTCATTGGTAAGTGGGGAGCAGTGGGAATATCTCATTGCCTTGTTATATTGTTTCTGTAGTGCCACACACACGACTTCTTTCATGTCCCTAAACCAATGGCCTCCAGCCTTTTCAAATATGAGGACCTCTCTTTAACATCAACATTTATCCACTGATTGAGAAAATACATAATGATAAGGTATTACGAGTTCAGTGATGCTGTTACATGAACGTTTAGTTTATTAATTACAAGAGCATCCTATGTACATTTGAGAAATAGCAATACCTGCAAGGCATATTATTTATTCTGCAAAAGGTATGTGTGCTTATTTATTATACTGAGTCATTTAATGAGAACGTTGATGCTGAGTTGTAGCTTTCAGAGACTGGAGGTCTGATTAAGGTATCGTCAAGCGAGAACCAAAAGGGTTAGGGATAAAATCAATTTTAGAAAAATATAAACCATTTGTTAAAGGAGCTCGAATGTTTAAAAAACATAAAATAATGTCTATTTTGCACACATTAAACATCTGAGTTCATGCGCCAATATTGCCAAATAATTTTTTGACCTTGCCCTAATGCGTTTCGATCACATAGATCTTCATCCGAGGTCAGTTGCACAAATGTGAACGCTGATACAAATAACAAATTTTTACCAATACGTGAAAACACGTATTTCGTTTGTTCTGGCTAGTTCTGGTCCTGCAAGGTGTTCATAATAGCAGAATCCTCAGCCAGCAAATATTTCTTGTTCCTCCCCTGGTTATTGGAGAATCTTACTGTGAGCCTCTCTGAAGACAGATCCAAAATGAGAGAAGTATGAATATTTAAATATGAACTGATTATTTCCATTCCATGACATTGTCTCTGAGGACATGTGTGTTAATACGAAAGCTCATACCATGAATTGGTGGACTTAAAGGTGTCACTGGACTCTAAATTTGTTCTGATGTAACTACAAGTAGTTCTCTGTTTATGACTGGGTGATTTTAAAACCACAAAACTCTTTCAAGTGAACTAAAAACTCTGCTGAAGAAAGTGGAATTTACTTTACAGGTGTGAATATGGAAGTTAAAGAAATGTTGCTCTTTGCTCTTCTGCATAACTGTTTTTGTTTACTGATGGAGGGCAAAGAACTTTATAGGGTACTGGTGACCATTGGAAATCCTGTTCAACCTTCTCATCTTTTCCCTGTTTCTAGGATTCTGAAATTTCACCAAGTAATGCTCATATACTTTCAGACTTACGTTTAGCTAAGTCACAAAGGCTTGTAGAATAACAGCTGGTTTTCTTCAGATGCTTACTTCTATACTAGGCATCCGTTTCTCCACTGTCATACAGTTGCAGGCTTCCTATAACCTAATGCCAGCATGGATAACATGGGGGGATTAGTGTGGTGAACTGTCTGAAATGTCAGACTAATTATTTTGTGGGGGGGGGCAGCCCACCAAAGGGTACTAATAACTTAAAGACCAGTACTAGCTTAAAAAAGGTTGACGCAGCCTTCCATCCTTCCGAGGTCGGTAAAATGAGTACCCAGCTTGCTGGGGGGGGGGGGTAAAGGGTAATGACTGGGGAAGGCACTGGCAAACCACCCCGTATTGAGTCTGCCATGAAAACGCTAGAGGGCGTCACCCCAAGGGTCAGACATGACCCAGTGCTTGCACAGGGGATACCTTCACCTTTACTAGCTTAAAAACTGGGCTGATGAGAACGGGTCCTTCCCCGTCCTTGTGAAATCTGGACTCCCCCTGTGGCCAACCATTGCCCCTAGATTTACAGCTTCTTAATGACAACTGGGAATTTATGAGCTGAGGAATGAGGGTCTTATGTGGTAGTATTGTCGCCATCTTGTTGTTTACTTTGTTGTTTTGTTTTTACCCTTTTTTATTTTGAATGTTGCATTTGTTTACCAGAGGGCATAGCTTGCCCTCTTATGGGGTTAATTATTTTATTATGCTGTAAACCGCCACGAGCTGACTGGCCTGGGAGCGGCGGCATAGAAATTCAATAAATAAGTAAATATTCTAGCGCCACCTTTAATGAGATAGAACTGACTTCTTCAGAGTATAAAGGAAATTATTTTTGAAATTCCTAGAGGAGCTAATAACAGAAGGCGGATGGGAGCAGGGGGCAGAGCAAGGCTTGGAATGCCTCTCATCATAAATTGTGATTCTCTGTGTTAGGGACTGGAATGGCTCCTAGGTTGTTGAATGGGGACTGGAATGGCCCTTAGGAAATAACTGTGCAACCTCATCATGGTTCTGTTTGAGGCAGCTTGGAATTAAAATGTTATCAGTATAAAAAAAACCAGAAGTCATATTGGAAGATTCCAGCCTCCTCTCTCATGAGTAATGAAGTAGGATAAACAACCATTAACTAAGCAAGAAGCAGTTGGAAATGTAACAAAAATGGATATCAGTAAGGTGTGCTACAAGGTGACCGAAGTAGGCAACCGAAATTTCTTAAAAGTATCAAGTTATTCGAAATTATAGGAAGTAACGAAGTTCAAGTCTCTGTTTAAGTGCCTTCTTAATTCCTTGATGAGTTCTATTTCAGCACTTTCATATAGTATACTCCCTTTGGGTTTTTTGTATAGAACAGTTACTTTCAGATCTACAATGGCATGTCCAGAAAGATTAAAATGCTTCCCTACTCCTTTTTCAATGCTGTATTTGCTCTTTGATTCCCATTTCATTGATTCTCTCACACAGAGTCAGAGGTGCTTGTATATTAGAAGGATATTGTTGGCACATGATGGCATATGTTAAATTGGATGCTATGCATATGGATGAGCCCATGGGTGTTGTGGCTGATGTTATTTGTTCCTGTAATAGTTTTAGCTAAGTTTGTGAGGAAACGAAGTTAGCATCTAGGTCCGTTGTATGGTTTGATTCATGGGCTTGTATCTCTATTGGGTGGTCCATTGGTGGTAGTGAGAAGCTCTTTTATGTTGGAGAGCTATCTGTAAGCAAGGAGAGACCTGCTGTCTTAGGTATGTGACAGAGAAATAGTTAGGAGTGGCTGTAGGTCACCGATGTATCAGAGTGATTTAAGTTGTGAGCTGTAGATCAGGAGTAGTCAACCTGTGATCCTCCAGATGTCCATGGACTACAATTCCCATGAGCCCTTGCCAGCGTTTCCTGGTAGGGGCTCATGGGAATTGTAGTCCATGAACATCTGGAGGACCACAGGTTGACTACTCCTGCTGTAGATGACAACCAATGGGGCTCTGCTTTTACCTTCTTTGGGTGCATCTTGTATCAGTCCATTTCTTGGTACCCTTTTGGCTTTGTGGATCTCCTTTACTATACAGGAGATGCTATTGTAATCTGTAAAAAGCTAGTGGTAAATCTAGATGAGATTCCCTGGGGAAAAAAGAGTACTTAGGAACTTGGTCTCAGCTTCACTCCTCCATGAAGCTTGGTGACCATGGGCCAGTCCCATTGTCTCAGACCTACTCCAAAGAATTATTGTGAGGATTAGAAAAGGAACATAGAATTTATTAGAATATCCAAGATCTGATTAAACAGCATATATGAAGAATATTCTGCAGGGGGCATCGGAGATGAGTAGCTAGCATATTTAGATCAGGAACTTCCTGGTATTTTTCAGATAATTTCCTTCTGTGTCTTGATTGGCTCACTTGGAGGTTTCCTGCTCCTTTGAGCACACTTCCTACCTGTACTAACTGACTGTTCTTCATCTGAAGGCAGACTGCTAGGTCTCTCTCTCTTCTCTCCTTACAAAGTTGTTTCAATACTCAGTATTTATTCTTTAAGCAGCTTGCTCTAGGCTCCTTTGCATATTTAAACTCTGCCACCAGGCTTCTGGGCCTAGCATGAGCATTCAGGCTGCGAAATACAAGACAGGCAGTTTGATAGGCAAAGAAAAAAAGAAACAGAAAATGGCAGTTTTCTGTAACATTCAGCATAGGCTGGATAGACTTACTGAAGGCAACTATCTCATTTGGAAGGAGAGAATGAAAAGTCACCTGCTAGATATTGGACTGTGGCACACCATTAAAGACCCCCGTCTGGGAGATGACCAGCTGGCAAGACAGAGAACATGGGATTCTGATAACGAGATGGCAAGAGGACCCCTGATCAAAGGTTTGACTGATAGGGATGTTTTGAGGGTCATTCAGCTGCAGACAGCAAGAACAGTATGGTCTAAGTTAGAAAGCCTTTATATTTATTCCTCTCTGAAAAGCCAATTCTATTTACGAAAGAGACATTTATCTTTAGAATGCCCAAGGAAGGCAATTTGTGTGACCATCTAGATCAGATATTTAGTCTGTCTGAACAGCTCAGAAGTGCTGGCAATGAAATCTCAGGATTTAATTGTTTTAATTTTAATATTTTGACCAAAACTCACAAAAGTACTTTATCGCTAATTAACGCAAAAGGCAGACTGTCATTGCAGTAATAAAACAGCTTGAAGAGATTTGCAAGCTTAAACAATTTGCGGACTACAATAATGAGGAAACATTGAACAAGTTTCTTTGTCTAAAAGCAAGGTGTTTTGCCATCATGTGGAAAACAAGGGCACTTCAAAAAGGACTGCATTGCTTCTAAGAAGAGGGATGCCTTTCCAAAATCAATAAGAAAGGATAATTTTATTATGAAAAATAAAATGTGGCAGATGGAAGGTCCGTGGTTGCAGAAAGGATAGGCTCAGTGGAGGAGGACTTGTATGCTTGGATGCATATATGGAAAATCCAAACTCGTCTAAAGGTTGCATCATAAGAAATGCTTCTTGCTGTGGCGTAGACATCTTGGACAATAATGTTGTTGCCCAACTTGAGAGGCAGAACCTGATTCAGGACATTTGTTGTTGTTAGGTGCGAAGTCGTGTCTGACCCATTGCGACCCCATGGACAATGATCCTCCAGGTCTTCCTGTCCTCTACCATTCCCCGGAGTCCATACTGAAAGAGACTATAGGCAGTGCATTCAAGCTAAAGGAACAAGGCCTCAGTTCTGTAATAGCGATGAGACAAGCCAGACACAGCACCCTCTACAGCTAATTCACAGTGATATCTGTGGCCCAATAAAGACTGAGACCTCTACTTGAGAAAAAATATATTCTAACATTTATTGATGATTTCTCAAAGTATACAGTTACCTACTTCGTCAAGGAGAACATTCAAGTACTGGAGAAACTCAAAGCATAAATTGCAATAGTAAGCAACAGGTTCCAGAGAAAACCATTGAAGAAGAAGAGTTGGTTCTTATATGCCACTTTTCCCTACCCGAAGGATTCTCAAAGCGGCTTACAGTCACCTTCCCTTTCCTCTCCCCACAACAGACACCCTGTGAGGTGGATGAAGCTGAGAGAGCCCTGATGCTTGGTCAGAACAGTTTTATCAGTGCCATGGCGAGCCCAAGGTCACCCAGCTGGCTGCATGTGGGAGAGTGCAGAATTGAACCCGGCATGCCAGATTAGAAGTCTGCACTCCTAACCACTACACCAAACTGGCCCCTGGAGGACAATATGTGCTACATTACATGAAGCATAGCCACCTGAAAACTACTGGGGAGAAACGATTAACACTGCTGCCTAGCCGTGGAAGAGGTTTTCCACCAGAGGTGCCAGAAAGACGCCATATAATTGTATTAAAGAAGGTCAGCATTAAAATGTGCTAGGTAAGTGTGCCCTAAGGCAGGGGTAGTCAACCTGTGGTCCTCCAGATGTTGATGGACTACAATTCCCATGAGCCCCTGCCAGCAAACCCCTGCCCTAAGGCACCATAAATCAAATGAATAAGAGAGGCTGCCCCCTATCCATTTACACTTGATTTTCTACCGCAACTCAAAATAAGATATTACTCTGTGCCCCCCCCCCAGTATTGATGCAATATTTTGAAGAGAGAAGTGGTGAGAAAAAATAAAACTTGTTTCTTTGTGGTATGGTATATTTCTTCAGCATTCTCATCTGCAGTTATTTGAATCTGGACATTTCTCATTTCCAAGTACTTAAGGTCTTAATGTTGTTAAAGTGTTAGATTTGGAACTTCTAATGATGCGCAAGGCAAAGTCTTGTGCCACAGGTGTGATAAGCATGTTATATTTAGAAGGGAAAAGGCTACCTTTCTTGGCAAATGCCATTAAAGTTGTTTAATGAAGAATTAAATGCATTTTTGTATTCTTGGGCGTAAATTAGATTTAATCTGAGAGGAAGAAGTAGGTAAGAGATCAGTCACTGCACAGCTAGTTGTTGGAGGAGCTGAAGCGGGGGCAGTATTGGTATAGAATCATAGAATCATAGAGTTGGAAGGGACCACACAGGCCATCTAGTCCAACCCCCGCTTAATGCAGGATCATAGAATCACAGAATCATAGAGTTGGAAGGGGCCACACAGGCCATCTAGTCCAACCCCCGCTTAATGCTGGATCATAGAATCACAGAATCATAGAGTTGGAAGAGGTCACACAAGCCATCTAGTCCAACCCCCTGCTCAGAATCAGAATCACAGAATCATAGAGTTGGAAGGGGCCATACAGGCCATCTAGTCCAACCCCCTGCTCAACGCAGGATCAGCCGAAAGCATCCTAAAGCATCCAAGAAAAGTGTGTATCCAACCTTTGCTTGAAGACTGCCAGTGAGGGGGAGCTCACCACCTCCTTAGGCAGCCTATTCCTCTGCTGAACTACTCTGACTGAAAAACTTTTTCCTGATATCTAGCCTAAATCGTTATACTTGTAGTTTAAACCCATTACTGCGTGTCCTTTCCTCTGCAACCAATGGGAACACACCTGCCTGTTAACGTGGGTGGTGATGTCACTTCCGGTGTGTGTGTGGAGATGTGGCAGGGAGGCGTTGGAAGCTGAGATCACTTCCGGGGTTTCTTAAAGCCTGAAAAATTATTTCAGGGGCTCCTCCATGGTCAAAAGGCTGACTTGGATATATATATTTTTTTCCAATTATGCAAATGCTAAAGGAAGTGAAACTCCATCAGCTCTTCAAACTTTCTCTGATTTATCAAGGAACTTTCTCAGGCTAAAATTAGAAATAATTACACAGTGCTGAGTGGTTAATGTGATTTGGCATAATGCTCCTAATTTATTTCATTTTTAAAAAGAATTTGGCACCCAGAATTTTTTCCCCCTGGAAAGTAGAAGCTGTAGGCCGAGTGGAAAGTCATTTTGCTGGTACCGTTGTTAAATCCGAAATATGAATAGGTTTCAGTCTAAGGAGGAAGTTAGCAGGTAGCCTTCTGTCATTCTTTAAGAAGAAGAAGAAGAAGAAGAAGAAGAAGAAGAAAGAAGAAGAGTTGGTTCTTATATGCCGCTTTTCTCTACCCGAAGGAGGCTCAAAGTGGCTTATATGCACCTTCCCTTTCCTCTCCCCACAACAGACACCCTGTGAGGGAGGTGAGGCTGAGAGAGCCCTGATATCACTGCCCGGTCAGAACAGTTTAATCAGTGCCGTGGCGAGCCCAAGGTCACCCAGCTGGCTGCATGTGGGGGAGTGCAGAATCGAACCTGGCATGCCAGATTAGAAGTCCGCACTCCCAACCACTACACCAAACTGACTCTAGTGGAATCTAGATTAAGGAGACATACTTTCAAGGAAGCATTATTTTAAAACAGGGATATGTTTTTTTGGTTCATCATGCTGTTGAAACATTGTGACTAAACCTGCTGTTTCTCATCAACCTGCAGGACAGGGGGAGAAATTCTTTCCCTTTCCATGGTTCTTTGTATCTTAAGATCAGTGACACTTCCCGCGACTTTCT